>NC_061116.1:78905230-78908148 GCF_002878395.1 Capsicum annuum | reverse complement strand
TTTATGGATAGTTATTTTAAACAATTACCTAATTGTTTAAAATAACTATCCATAAAATATTGATATCTACCTGGTGCATTTTTATATCCAAATGGTAATACGTTCCATTCATAAAATCCTTGTGGTACCGTAAATGCGGTTAATTCCTTAAATTTTTCTTCTAACTTTAAGTGGTAAAATCCTGATTTACAGTCAAATTTACTAAAATAGTTATATCCTTGTATTTGTCTTATTTTTAATATCTTATTTGGTATTGGACAATTATATGTCATAGTTTTTGCATTTAAATTTCTATAATCAATAATTATTCTACTTTTACCTTTTTTTTGTTCACTATGTTTATTTACTATAAATGTTGGACTATTGTGTTTACTATTACTTTTTTGTAGATACTATTTTTCTAATAATTCATCTATGTGCATTTTAAATTCTTTTAAATAGTCAAAATTATATGTTAATGGTTTTTGAGTTATTATGTTATTTTTATCTATTAATTCAATTTTATAGTAGTTTTATATTTTTTTCCATCCTTTTAATGGATCTTCAATATATAATTGTCTTAATTTTTTCTTTATTATTTCTACCTTATCTATTGAAAATATAGTTATTTCTTTTTTATTTATCGAAAATACAACTAGTTCTACTGTGTTTTCTATATTTTTTATATTTTCTAACTTTTTGTGTAATTTTTTCACTTCCTTCTATCCAATCAGTTGTCTTTCTTATTTTATTAATAACTCTTTTTGCTCTTACTTTTTGTTTTCATGATGTTGTAAACCACCAATCTATTTTAGTTATTATATGTGGGTATAATTTATCTAAAAATGGCATTCCTAAAAGCATATCTTTTGATGTTAGTTCATAATTATATATTTCTTCTAGTGTTATTATTTTATCACATATCTGTATTTTTACATTTTTAGCTTTATATGTAATTAAACTTCCTTCATTATTAAATCCTTTGACTACTATTGGTGTTTTTAATTTATCCCATTTACTTTCTGGTAAACAGTTGTATCTACATAAGTTTGCTTCTGCTCCTGTATCTATCATAGGTGTATAATACCTATTATAATATCCTTCTACTATTATTTTTACAAGTACATATATTTTCATATCATGTTAAAGTTCTTTTTATAAATAATCTTTCTTTATTATATGTTATAGACAATTGTGTATGTTCTATATTGTATGGTTTTACTTGTTATAACCATTTTATTCCTAATATTATGTCTGTTTTTTGTATTTCTTCCTTTATCTCAAATTCTATTTTTATTTTTCTAACTCTTATTATTATTATTTTTTCTGCCGTATCTTTAATGTTTATTAGACTCCTTGGTAGATCTGGGCATATATCACTATTAGATTTTATTTCTTCACTTTTTACTAGATATTTTGCTATATAATTTTCTTTTTGTCCTGTGTTTAAGAGTATTAAATATACTTTTTCATTTATTGTTCCTGTTATATAATATTGATTTAAATTAATTGTTGAAGTTGTTTTATAACTTGTTATTTTTGATGAACTTGATGATTCTAGTTTTTCGTGAGCTATTCTTTTTTATGTACTTATCCTATCATTTATTATTTCTAAATTTTCTTCTATACCTATATTTTTGTAACTATAGTCATTATTATCAATTGTTTTTACGAATTGTTCAAAAGGACTTTCTATTTGTATTTTATTAATTTTATTTTTTCCTGTTATTTTATGTTTTGTTGTTAGTACATATAGATTTTTACATCTTGCTGTAAATATTTTACTTCCTGGGGTTAGTTTTATTCCTAATATTTTCCTATATAATACTAATAATTTATCTATATTTTTATCTGTTATTGCTACTGAATAATTCACACTTATTATAAATTTAAATTTTTGGTATATTAAATTTCCTTTTATAGCAGTTATTATACTTTTTTCTATAGGTTTTATAATTCTATCATCTGCTAAATATAATTCTATTGGTGTATCTAGTCCTTCTCTGAAACATGTTTTTATTAATATTTCTGTTCCTCCAAGGTGTACATATTTTATTGGGTCTTTACTTTTTATATCGTTTATTTCTTTATTAATTATTATTTTTGTTACTAGTGGTATGCTAGCTCTTCCTTTTGCATATCTACAGTCTATTACATGTTCTTTTTGGCTTACTTCGTAGTATTCTTCCTTTTTTCTACTAAATATATTTTTTATTGTTGGTATTTTAAAATTTTTTCTACACTTAAGTCTAACTCTTTTCCTTTTATTTTGTCAAATATATTATTGTCAAATATTATTTTTTGATCTATTCCTTCTTCATTTAAATATTCTTCCTTTGTTATTATTTTTATATCTTCTTCAGTTATTTGGTTCATTTTTATATCTTCTTTAGTCATTTGATTCATCTAATTCACTATCTATTTCATTATCTGTTTCATTCTCCGGAACTTCATATATACTATCTTCACTTTCTAATTCATAATCTATATAATCTATCTGCATACATTCTGTATTTTTTATTTTTATTTCTGATATTTGTTTATTTTTTGGGTTTTTTGGTAATTTACAATCTCTAGCTAAATGTCCTAATTTTCCACAATTATAACAAGTACATTCTTTTATAGATTTCTTTTTTCTATATGGTCTTTTATGTTTATAATTTTTTACATAATATCTTTTTCTTGGTTTCTTATATTTATATTTTGATCTTTTGTATTTCTTATATTTCTTATGTCTTTTTCTTTCCTTATAATATCTTTCTTCACATCCAAATTGAGTTGTTATTTTATCTTTACAACATGCTAAATTTTTTATTAATGTTTTTTTTATTTTAATTTCTTCTCTATATTTTTCACATAGATTTCTATACCATTGTTGTAAAAATTTTATTCTTGCTCCTAGGGTATCTACTATTTTTGCTTCATCACAACTCTTTATT
>NC_061116.1:78844797-78905130 GCF_002878395.1 Capsicum annuum | reverse complement strand
AAAATTTTTACAACAATGGTATAGAAATCTATGTGAAAAATATAGATTTCTATACCATTGTTGTAAAAATTTTATTCTTGCTCCTAGGGTATCTACTATTTTTGCTTCATCCCAACTCTTTATTATTTTTGAACTAAATGGTTCAGGTAATTTACTAAAATATAATTTTCTTATTTCTTTACTTTCTTCTATATTATATGTTCCTTTATAATAATATTCTTTAAACGCGCATGTATATTCAACTATATAGCACATATTACATATTGTTAATTTTAACATTAAATTCCTATTCGTATCTTTTTCTTTATTTTGTTTTGCTTCTTCTGTTGTCATACTGCTAAATTCATCACTTATAACTATTTCATATTCTTTTAATATTTTTGTAGGTGTTGATGTTCCTTCTCTTTTTGTATCAGATCTTAATATTTTTTTACTTGCTTCGGCTAGGTGTAAAAACCATAATTTTACTGTTCCTATTAATGTCTTTTCTATATATTTTAGTGTATTTGTTGTATCTATTTTATTATTTAATAATTATTTTGACATGTATCCTACCCATAGTTTTATTATTTTATTTGTGTCTATTACACAGTCTAAATCTAAAAAGTTATAATTAGTTATTTGTCTTGGTGTCCATTTATTATATTCATCCTTTGAATTATATCTTTTAAACTTACTTTTGTAATTATAGGTTGGTTTTCTTATATCTGATATACTAGGTATTATATTTTTATCTAGAGTATTTACTTCTGTATTTATTAGTTCTAGATCTTCTTTATTAATTACTTCTTATTTTTCATTAATTTCTAGTTTTGCTATGTTTTCTAGAATTTTTGTATATGTTTCACTATCTTCCAAATCATAATTATCTGTTTCTTGAGCATCTATTGTATTTATTTCTAATTCACTGGTTTCTAGTTCTTTATTTTTTATTTTTTATTTTTTATTTTTCTTTAAATTGATTTATCTCAATTAATAATTTTTGTTCTTTATCTTTTTCTTTTTTTTCTTTCTGTCTCTTTTCATATAAATCTTTTAGCATTTGTAGTTCTTTTTCTAATTCAACAATCCTACTATTTTTAGTTTCTTCTATTTTTCGTCTTTCTTCTGTAGTTTGTTGTTTTATTTTATCTATTTCCTTTTTTCTATCTATCTCTTTGTTTTCTCTTTCTATTCTTACCATGACTGCCAACTTGTCTTCTAATTTTAATTCTTTTTTTTCTAACATTAAATATAAATGTTCACCTATTTTCTTATACCTTCTTCCTAGATTAGAAAATACTATTTCTATTTTTAATCCTTCATGCTTTTCATATGTTTTTTCATTTATTATAAATTCTTCTTTGTTCATTTTATTTAAATGTATATAAGTTATGTTGATTTATATATTCTAGACTATCTATTGTTGATTCTAAATTTGATATTTCTTCTTTTTGTGCATTTATTGAATTTTTACTAACTCCAGCAATTATGTTATACTATAGTCTTTCTATCCTTATTTTAAATTCTTTACGTTTTTCAGATATTATTTATTTTAATTCTTTATATTTTTGTAATTTTTGTACAAAAATATTTTTCTTTATATTTAATAAGTTTAAATTTAAACTTATATTTAAATATTTTTCTTTATATTTAATAAGTTTACTCAAGCTGTAGTACAAAAGGTTAAGATTACTACAAGTTTTGTAAGAGTAAATCTCTTTTCATGTATTTGGAGTGACCTATTGGGCATGCAAGAAAGAGAAAATAATATTTTGCAGAACTTATGAAGAATATGTTGAATAAGCTATAGGTAAGGAAAGGTAAATTACATTCTTTGGGTGGCAATGTTGTTTTAATCAATCAAGTACTTTTTAAGTATTCCAATTTATCTTTTTCAAGCTATTATGCCTCCTAAATATGTTATTAAACTACATAGTTTTTGCTAAATTCCTTTAGAACTTTAAAGAGTAGAGAATGAACAAACATTGGATCTCTTGGATTGACATTTGTCTTCCTAAGGAGGAATAAGGTTTAGGCTACAGGTCTTTATATGATATTTCAAAGTCTTTATTTGCAATAGTTTGGTAGAACTTTAGAACCAAAAAGACTATCTAGAAAATTTTTATGGAATATGTATTACAATAGACATAGACCTTATGAGGTAGAATAGATTGGAGGATATGAAATGTAGAAACACATGTTAATAATAAGAGAAATCTAGTGAGAAGCTAGAGTGTGATGAGTGGCAATTTTATCACTCAATTGTATCTCTTTTCTTATGATTTTGTGTTAATAATCAATAAAATGAGGCTATTTTCCTTTGAATAGTGTTAATATCATGTATTTGGGACTTACAAGGAGTCCTGATGAAAAGGAGTGAAATTGAGGTTAAACAGAGCTAAAATGGACAAGTTTGGAAAACTGGACAAAAATCCTAATTGTTATCGCAATGAAGTGAGGTTGCGATCATGGCCCAATCAAATTCAATGCCACACAATCGCATGAAAGTAGTCGTGGACGAGCTCAACCACGATTGTGAGGCCAGCTGATCATGACGTGATGAAGAAATGTTACCAAGCATTAGGGGAAAATATGATACTTTACAAAATTGATCCCAATTCATTAAAACCCGATCCTTTGACTATTCCAGCATATCATTGGCATATTTTAAAACATTAGGGGCTAGGGTTCTAGAACCAACACCTTCGAAATTGAAGATTGCAAGCATTGTATTATTTATTTCTCAAACCAATCTTTTTTCCCTTGCTTTGTATAGAATAATTAGATGTAGTTATATTTGCTACATGAGTATTTCTATCTAGGGATAATGTAATACTTGTGTATTGAATTTGGCTTTTTGTCACACCTCAAGTGCTATTGGGGAGGACAGGCACTTGGATTCATAAAGGCTCGAGAGAGCCAACCCATAACATGTACTTCTCATGCATATAACTATGATATTCAAGGGTTCATCCAAGTATGGGTATGATGCATTAATGAAAATAAACCACGTAAGAAACACCAAACCTATATGTGAAACACTTGTCCTTTAGGGGCATAAAAAGAACAAAATGCTACCATGCTTAAACTTACATTATCTACAAAGCCTCTAAAATATACATGGACTTAGTTATGGTTGGGACAAACCCTCGCCTTACTCTTAACTACCATACAATACCAAAATATATATAACAGATTCGAAAAGCTCCAAATCAACATGGAGCTCACCAATAGCCATTAGATGTCTCGTACTCTTATTGGGGAGGTCTATTAGTGGGGGTAACTATACCTGTAGACTGAAACATGGTGTCCCCCATAAGGGGTATCAGTACGAAAGAGTGTATTGAGTATGTAAGACATAAAGTGACTATAGTAAGACAAACACTTGATGGAACCAGATAATAATATATAACTATATAGATCAGGATAAAGAGCACATTTTCTTGTATTTGTGGAATCATGTTCATTACATCCTTTACTTTACTTTATTTTTCTTTACTTTATAAATTTGTAAGGCATGATACAAATGACCAGATGATCAGTGGTAAAAGTGGTTGAACCATGCTAGGCATTTAACCCCTGGGATATGGTCCTTAACTAAGTCCATGTACTTGATACAGTAACGATGAGGTAGTGTCATGACCCAAACGACGGCCTGCCTGAAGGGTATCTCAAGTCCACCAAGGACCGTAGACCACCCCCGTTGCCTAGTCAAACATAACACAACACACCTAGTAGTGGATGAATTTCGAACATATTACAAGATAGAAAAGTATAAGCTCAAAAGAATATAAGAATATTAGCAACCAACCTAACCACAGTAATCCACAAAGCCTTTAAACAATACCAATCATCAACTTAAGTCTGGATATGCCCCCGACGATAGCCTAAATGAATCCAAAAAAAAAATAGTCTATGACATACTAAAACAAGAAATAACAAACCTTCAGAAAGAATGAGGCTCACCACTTCAAGATGACACACAAATAACTTTGGAATAACTAATCACTGTGCAGGAAAAGTAGAAGTGCCTTTGGACCCTACATCGCTTGGGGAAACAACATTCGAGGATATTAGTAGGTTGAGCATTAGCATAGTACTCGAGGATGAAAATCCAAACCATAGCCATGTACACATCCTCATATACATAAATAAGTAGCATATTGAGATAGGGAACAAGGTTTAGCATAAAAGTAAAACATTATCCTGGACTATGTAGCTCAACCATTATAAACAGCCCCAGGATAATGTTTTACTATCATGCTAAACCTTGTTCCGTGCTAAAAAAAGCCCCAGTGCATGTTAGTTTCATGAAATGGAGGTATCAAGGAAGATGAGGAAATGCCTCAATCCCACAAAAATCCTTGATAAAAATATATCAGTAGTGTGAACCATGCACGCAGTCATCAAGAATCAGTAGTGTAAACTATGCACGCGGTCATCAAGATAAATCCCCATGTCAAAAAATTTGAGACCCACACCTTCATGGTTTAGCTACATAACCCCCATTAAGCCAAATTAAAACAAGTTTTACATAACCTATTCATTAAACAAGGAATTATACATTAAGGCACACCATAAGTATCGTCATACTATTTATCTTGCAAGCTCATATTATGCCATCACAATTATATTAACTTGGGGGAATGCCTTGAACCACTTTGTTCATTAAATCAAAATATAACCAAAAACGCCTTTAAAATCCATATTTAATAGTTAACCATTTATGAAATGAAATAGTATAGGTAAGTAAGTCAAACCAAGTGACAATTCCACAATTCAAAGCCATTTATACAAGTGGGTTGAGGGAACAAAATTATTCAAAACAAGTTTCAAGTTCAAAACATCAATTTGGGGGATACCTTGACCCCCATTCAAATTCCAACACCCATGCACCCCATTAGTTCAAAAACATTTAATTCAAAGCATGACCAACTCACAAAAATCATGGGAAAATAATTCAAGGATTAGCCATTCCAAAACCCTCAACTCTTACCAAAACCCACATGCAAAGCCATACAATTAAACTATTTAAAACACATGATTTTTATAAAGTAAGATTTGGGGAAGAGTAACATGCCTGTGATATCAAGAGTTATGTAGAGAAATCAACCCTTGGAAGCTCTAGATGCCAATTTCTTGAACCCTACATTGACCTTGCCTTAGGTATTTAAGAGAGTTTCAGAGAGTGTTTATGGTTTATAAAGGTTAAAAATAATGGCCCCAAGGTGTTTTACGTATGTTGGGTCTAAGTGGGGAAGGAGGGAAATGTCCAAAGTGCCCTTCATTAAAAGCAAAAAAATTATTGCTAGTGACTATGACTCATCATCATAAGTCTTAGTATGGACAGTAGCTAAGGGACCCCTCTCTGATGAACCTAAGGCTCATGCCATATGACTCGCCAAGATACCCTACGACCCGTAGAGTCCTGATCGTAACCAGGACAGAAACATTTGGTCCATCACACTTGTTTCATTATAGAAGGAACACTATGACTCGTAGAGAATCTATATGACTCGTTAGGCACAACTCATAGCAAAGATAGAAACAAAGGGAATCTTTACTAGTCACCCTACGACTAAGATCCTATGATATATATAGACAACTTATGACTCATAGGGAGAGTTATAGCTTGGGCAATAAGCTCAAACGTCAAGAAATTTTCAAGGGCCAAATGATGAGTTAAGGCATTCATTAGTACGATATAACACATGGCACAATCACACTTTCCTTTAACAAAGACAAAAAAAGATATTAAGGAATACACATACCTAAAGCACGGTTATCCAAAGCGGGAAACAAGAACGAATATTTGGACTTCATGTCCTCTTCGTCTTCCAAAGTAGCTTCTTCAACCTTATGATTCCTCCATATAATTTCACCGAAGCCATATCTTTAGTCCTCAAATGGCGGGCTTGCTTATCCAAAATCTAAACTGGGACTTCCTTATATGATAAGGAATTTGAAACTCCAACACTCTCCAGAGCAACAATCAAGAAAGGATCACCCATGCGCTTCTTCATCCTTGAAACATGAAACACCGTATGAATGGAACAGAAAATTGAAGGAAAATCCAATTCATAAGCCACATTGCCCACTCGCCTCAAAATATGATATGGGCTAACATAACAGGGACTAAACTTCCCTTTCTTTCCAAATTGCATCACTCCCTTTATGGGAGAAACCTTCGAAAACCCCAAATCATCCGCATCAAACTCCAAGTCCTTTTACCTCAAATCCTCATAGGACTTTTGGCAACTTTGGGTGGTCTTAAGTCTATACCAAATCACCTTCACCTTCTCTATGTCTTGGTGAACCAAGTAGAGACCGAATAACCTATTCTCACAAACATAAAACTACCCAATAGGAAACCTACACCTCCTACCATAATGGCCCTAAAAAAGAGCCACCCCAATATTAAGGTGAAAGCTACTATTATATGCAAACTCAAAGAAAGGAAAATGATCAAACCATCTACCACCAAAATCAAGAACATAAGACCTTAGCATATCTTCCAATGTCTGGATCATTCTCTCCACTTGACCATCTATTTGAGGATGAAATGTGGTGCTAAGGTTCAACTTAGTCCCCAAACCTATCTGAAATGAGCACCAAAAATGAGAAAAAAACTGTGTACCATGCTCATAGATAATAGATATAGATGCACCATACAACTTGAATATCTCTTAAATGAAGAGCTTAGATAAGCCTTTGCAGAATAATTAGTCTTTACTGGCAAGAAGTGAGTAGACTTGGTCATCCTATCCATGATGACCCAAATTGAATCAAACTGATGATGAGACCGTGGAAGACCGATAACAAAATTCATATTAATCACTTTCATATTTCTACAAAGGCAACTCAATCTCTTGAGACAAACCACCAAGCCTCATGTGCTACACCTTCACTTTTTGGCAGACCATACACTTGTCCATAAGATTTTCCATATCCTTTTTCATGTTACTCCACCAATCGATCTCTTTCAAGTCATGGTACTTCTTTGTTGTACCAGGATGAATAGCGTACCTCGAGTCATAAGACTCAGCTAAGATCCTTTCTGGTAACCCATCAACATCGGGAACAGATAATTTGCCTTGGTACCTTAATATGCCATCACACTAATATCAAAATCCATCACCTTCTAGTGACCCATATCATCCTTGATCTGCATCAAAATATGATCCAAAGCTTGTTTTTTTTACCTCAGCACCAAGAGATGACTTTACCACCTCTTAAACGATTATACCACTATCCTTAGAGTCAAAAAGATTAACTTTAAAATTATCCAGCTAGTGAATATCTTTCACCAAACCCTATTTCTCCTCATCTACATGAGCTAATCTTCCCATGGACAACCTGCTAAGAGCATCAGCAACCACATTACCTTTACCGGGGTGATAATAAAGAATCATATCATAGTCCTTAAGAAACTCAAGCCATTCCACTCCTAGGTGAACACATACTGCAAACTCTTATGGTTTAAGAAGACATCAACATGAACCCTATACAAGTAATGGTGCCAAATTTTCAAAGCAAAGAGTACAGCCAACAAATCTATGTCATGAGTCGGATAGTTCTTCTCTGCAACTTCCATTGCCTAGAAGTATATGGCACAACCTTTCCCCACTGTATCAACACACAACCTATTCCTACACAGGATACATAGCAATAAACAATGAAACCATCAGTAACCTCGGGTAGGGTCAAACTAGGAGCAAAAGTCAGCTTATCCTTCAACTTCTTAAAGCTACCCTCGCAATATTTGACCATAAAAACTTTACCATTTTTTATTCAACTTAGTCAATGGAGCAGAAATCAAAGAGAAACACTCCATAACCCTCTAATAATATCCATCCAAACCCAGAAGCTTTGAATATCGATTGGAGTCGTGGGTCTAGGTCACTTCATAACCACCACAAATTTCTATAGATCCACTCTGATCCTCTCACTAGAAATAATGTGACCTAAAAAAGTAACAACATTCAATCAAAACTCACACTTCAAAAACTTAGCATACAAACGTTGATCCTTAAGGGTCTGTAACAGCATAAAGAGGTGATCGACATGATCTACTTTGCTATTAGAATATACTAGGATGTCATTAATAATGCAATGGAGAACAAGTTAAGAAACTAAAAGAATACCCAATTTATAAAATCTATAAATGACGCCGGACATTAGTCAACCTAAAGAACATGACCAGAAATTCATAATGACCATACCGGGTACAAAAAACAGTCTTAGGAATATCCACCTCCCTAATCTATAGTTGATTATAACCCGACTAAAGATTAATATTAGAGAAGTACTTAGCACCATGAAGCTGGTCAAATAGATCATTAATCCTAGGGAGAGGTACTTATTCTTTATTGTCACCCTATTTAATTGGTGATAGTCTATACATATCCATAGGGAAAAATCCTCCTTACGCATAAAGAGCATATGAGCACCCCATGGAGAAATACTAAGGCAGATAAAACCCTTATCAAGAAGATCTTTCAACTACTCTGTAAGTTCTTTCAACTTAGATAGAGCCATTCTGTAAGGATATATATAAATAGGATGGGTATATAGTAGAAGGTCAATCCTAAAATCAATTTCTCTATCGGGAGGAATACTAGAAGATCATCAAGAAAGACCTCAGGAAACTCATTAACTATGAAAATGGATTGCAATGAAGGACCCTCTGAATTAGAATTTTTAACCCAAACCAGGTGATACAAACACCCCTTAAAAATCAATTTCCAAGATATTAAATGAGAAATGAGCCTTATCTTAGGCACTGGGGAACTCCCTTCCCACTCAATCATTGGTTCTTTTAAGAATAGGAAACTGACCCTTCGTGTCCTACAATTAAGAGACACATAGCATGAATGAAGCTAATCCATCCCTAAGATAACATCAAAATCTAACATCTCTAACTCTATTAAATCAACCAACATCTCCCTACTACAGATAGGTACGCCACAACCCTATAGACTATCCTAACCACAATAGAGTCACCCAATAGGGTGTAATGACCCTTCAGGTCATTTTCTATGTTTATGCTTATTTTTGTTGTTTAAGATTCTCCATAGCTGCCCTAAATTATTGATGACTTACTAGTATTAATGGTTCGGTTACCGCATAGTTCGTTTGGTTTTTAGAGCTAATTCTCTATTTTAAAGTCTTTGTTGGTTCCAAATAGCCATGTGGCAAAAATTTTAGAGAAATGACCTCAAATGCAAATTCTGACCATGCCAGTAGATCTAAAAAATTGATTTTAGGCTAGGTAGAACTTTTGTTCGGATCCCAATACACCCAAGCTAATTTTGACCTATCGATCAAAAATTTGAAAGTTTAGGTATGGGAGCCACATTTGGCTGAAAAGACCTCGAATTGAAAATATTAGTTCACCAATGCATTCATAACGTTAAATTTAGTGTGATTACATATTTTGTTTGCAAAAATTGGATTCTGGATGCATCCCAAGGAATTGCCCAAAACTTAGAATATATTTTAAGTTTCAGCTGTCCTTTAGTGTTAGAAAAGTACCATGATTGTGGTTGCTTTATAGCAATCACGATGTCATGATTGCAACACGTGTTGATTCATGATTTCCATAGTTGAGGGACTAGGAAGGGTTGTTTAAATATCTATTTTGGATGAGAATTGGACATCTTCTTTCTCCATTGAGACCTAAATATCCTAGTATAGTGTGCTAATCACAAATTGGTCATGGTGAGCAACTTGAGATCTTGAGTATTATCTTTTATCATGATTATCTCCAAATTTAAGGTAAGAATCCTTTGAATTCATGCTTGAATTTCCTAATTTGGACCCAAAACCCCAATTTAGTTTAGGGCTTGATTTTAGCTAAAGTATGCTTAATTTTCACCCATTTCTTAAGGGTTATGATTCCTTGTCCATGTGTGAACATTAGGTTGGCCTCAGAAACTCATTTTTTATATGTGGGACCCACTTGGATTTTGGTATCATTTTTAGACCTGAACCACAATAGTGCAATATGGGTATTGTTAGAATCATATTGATGAGTAGATTATGGTTTTGTTAATCTAATGGAATTTTGGAGATTATGATGCAAAATGTGCATATTATGTATAATCTGAGGTTTTTCAATTTGGCTTTGAGGTAGGCTTCTGTCTACTCTTCTTCATAGGTGATGTGTGATAATTTTGCATTTAAATTTAGATGTTAGGCTTGATTGTAATTAGAATAACTTAGCCTTAATTGTTGATGTTTGGGGATTAGATGAGGGTTTTGAACCCATAAGATGGTACATTTATATCCCATGAGAATCCTATTGCCTTCTCCCTAGTTTAGATTAGTTTGTATCATATATACGATGTAATACATGGTTTAGGATGTGGTTTTAGCGTTGGAAGCATGGGTAGCATATTTTAATCTTATTGGACTTGTGTGGTATTATTGAAATCATGATTTGGGTAGAGTTGACTGAAATGCCCTTGTTTCTAGATGAAGTTCCTATCTTATGATTGGTTATGGCTTTCTTGACACCTAGAAATTAAACTAGATACCTTATCCTAGTTTAGGACATGGTTTTCTGAAGATGGAAATTGAGGATTAGAAATGGGATTGTCCAGCCCACTTAGGCCAAGACTTGTGTTAGCCTTGTGGACTTAGTTGTTGATGTTAGGCATAGTTGAGACTAGTAAACCTTACTATAAGGTTACTTCGTGGCTTATTGAATAATGATGTACATTTCCTTGAATAATGATATTTGTGCCTATAGATATGCTACTTCAATTTTGATATCATTTTTGACCTATAGAGATGTTATTTCCTCTTAGACTTGATATTTGGCTCATAGCGAAGAAATTTCCTCTTAGACATAACGTTGGGTCCTGAGAGATGATATTCCTCTTAGATATAATTATTAGGAGTATATAGATGCTATTCTTCTTAGATGTAATTGCTGGACCTATAGATGTGACACCCCATACATTACATGTACTTGTTCTATTTATATGTAAAATGGTATAGCCTTGTAGTAGGTAATGGATGAGATTTGTTATGTGAATTTTAATGGTGTAGATAGAATTCTAGACATTTTATGTACCTTTTTATGTGACACAATCAATTTAACGTAGATATAACTATTTAACTTAGAATCGTAAGTCGGTATTTGAATCTAAAGTTTAAAGTGGCCAGGTGTGTACAAGTTGTAAGTTAGATTAAGGTGATTAGGAGTTGGAAATGGAATGAAATATTAAGGTAATTGCTTGACTTAATTAAGCTAGTAGGTGAGTCACTTACTTAAGCTATTTGGACCAAGTTAATGGACCCATGTCTATGGATCAGATTTGGGCCTATATTAATGTACTCATTGGGCCCAAATTGCATAAAAGAAGAGGAAAAATGGAGAAATGGCCTAACACACAAATCTTCCAAGGCCCAAATGTAATTGAGACCAATTAAAAATTAAGTAAGTAGGTGTATCACCTACTTTGACCCTTTGAGTAGCTTAATCTCTTTAAGTAGGTGCATCACCTACTTAGACCAATTTGACCAAATTTGAGGTCCAAAATGTAGCTTAGTGGATGGCCAAAACTAAGGCCTTTGTAAGATCAAGTTGCTTGTCACTTCCCTAATTCTTAAGTCACAGAAAAGGTTACACTTCACAAATTCACTCCACTTTCTTTAAAGCAACTAGGAGTAGCCCTATATTTCCTTTTAGGGTTCTTAGAGAAAACCCAACTTTTGCAGCCTAAGGCAAGTGAAAACACTTATGGTTTAGCTTAATTATCTCATGGAAGATTAGAAAAACATGCTATAAGTGCTTAATTATTAATTCATGGAAGAATATAGAACAAGCTACTTGCTCACTTTTTTCTTTATTATTAAGAGATCTCTTTTCTTCTTTGGTTTAAAGTATGAAGAAAAGTGAAAGTTGAAGTTCTTGAGGAGTTCAAATTAAAAGAATAAGTTACAGAATTGAGGTAAGGTGACTGCTCTATTTTGTTCTCCTTATATACGAATTTGAGAGAGAATTATGGATGTGTTGTTATTGAGAACTCAAGAGATGATAAGTTCAATAATTGATTGCTACAATAAAAGAGATTTGGCGCTATTTTGTATGTGTATGTTATGGTCTGGCGGGTTGATATTGGACAAATGTGTGACTAGTTTGAATTGAAATATAGAATAAATGTGTGACGGGACACCACCGAACTAATTATTGAATATGTTTACTGCCCAATCCGTTTTGCATATTGTTTGGAGGTATAATGAAGCCATGATGGTTATGGTGAATCTTATAAGAACATGTATGGTATGCGGTTGTAATTGGAGAGGAAAAGGGTTAAAATATCACCCTCGATTGATAGGTTAAGGGCTTACTGCCCGGTTACTATTTTGGTAAAGTTAAGTATCCCAAATGTGTTTGTTGGTTGCTAATATTAATTTACCATATATTCTCTTATAGATAAGTAATCTAAAAGGCGAGAAGTCAAGTTGGGTTAGTTTCGGAGTTATATAACCAGTTATGTAAGGCATATTCTATTTTGCACTTTTTGGCATGAAATCGGACATTTGTTCCATCAAGTAAGCTTCCAAGGTTATCCTATAACAAGTGATACATAATAGTAGCGTATTATATTCCATGTATTCAATGACCTTGTTCCCACTCTAATGTGTTAAGACACCTCAAAACATGCTTATTATTAAACCTGCACGTCTATTTTCACTAGAAAATTTCAGAAGTTCTCCATTTCCTCAAATAAGACCCATGTGTATTTTCAGCTCCTAAACACTTCATTTGTGTGCCAATAGCTCCCTACCTTACTGTTGTTGCATTAAGTGCCCATTTACATATCTCTTATTGGTAAATTATTATTTCAAGGTACCATAATGTTATGACCACCAAAGTAACAATATCAAAGGTTAAATAAACTAAGTAATGAAAATTTGTAAAATGAGTGGCAGCTCAGGGGCATAAGCTTAGCATGGGCTGATCTCGATACCTTTATATGTGGGTGGCAGCTCAGGAGCATAAGCCTAGCATGGGCTAAACCCAATGTCCCTATGTGGATGGCAGCTTAGGGGTGTAAGCCTAGCATGGGCCGATTCTGATTTATCCATTTACAACAGTTCTGCAAGCATCTCATAGATGGGCGTTATGATAGGTCTATTGCAACGGTTTCTGCAATGGTTTTCTAAATCGTCGCCATAGGTAGAGCTATGGTGATGGTTTCTGGCAACCGTCGCCATAGATATACCTATTGCAATGGTTCTTTTTTGACTTATTGAGACACCTATGTTCATCTATTGCAATGGCAATGAAACATCATAATAGATGTTATTGCTACAGTTGGTAATCGTTGCAATAGTATCTATTGCGATGCTTTTGTTAATCTATTACAGCTTTTTGAGTACCTATAACAGGTATTTCATTACTTATTGGGATGCCTATTTTCATCTATTGCAATGGTTACTAACCATTGCAATAGATTCTATTGTAATGACATTAAACCATTGCAATAGCATCTATTGCGACGCTTTTGATATTCTGTTGCAACACTTTTTGACTATCTATTGCAATGGTTTATTGATCTATTGCAACAATGATTACCATATGTTATTAAATTGAAATGATTTATAAAAATAGTCATATTTATTAATGTAAATTTTTATTTACATACATAATAAATTATAACACTATATATACACATCACAAAATAAAATTATTCATTAATAATATCCTAATCCAAAATTGCACTAGTATTAGAGATTTAATAGGTAATTGCACTATTGAAAAAGGCAATTTCATGAACAGGACCACCAGTTCAGATGTTGGTTTTCTGTTTGTCACTTTGCTACTCTGGATTAAGTTAGCATCTTCCACGTCCATATCTGCACCTAAAATAGAGGGAGGATATATTAGAAAGATTGTAAGGCTAATTTTATTCTTGAGAATGTTCACATCATAAACAAAAAATGTCAATTTATCATACACATGATATATCAGTGTGCATGATACATGACATTCTTAAAAAACTTTGTTAATACTAACAGAGTGATTCCTTATTTGCAAAAAAGTTGGGCGACTTCATAAATTGCTCGTGATAAATGAAATTCTCAGAAACTTTTGTTAAAACTAACAAGTGATTGCTTCATTTAAAAAAAATAGGCAAACTTCCCAATTATTTAATCTCTCGGAGTGACTATTAGACCATCTAAAACATCAGAGCAATACTCGACAACAAAGAATACAACAACCAATTGTTCTTGAACTTTAGATATTTACTAGAGCCAGATGGCCACTAGAAGATCAGGATAAGATGATAGTAGAAATGATCATGGGAGCTACAACTAAGCAGAATCAACAACTAAGCCAGCTGATAACTTCCAGTTCTATACTAAACCAAGGAATAAACCAGTAATTGAACTGAACACTTGTGAATTACTCCTCTACTAGTGCATGACAAGAAGGAGGGATACCAAATTTATAACAAAATATGAAGGGTATTCAAGGAAGAATATTTCATAATGTAATTCTATTTTGTAATTGGTTGTTGTGAGTAACTAACCTCAATGGATGTCAGGGTGTTAGGATACCCACTACCATGAATAGAGTTCTTCGGCAAACTTACATCACTTTGTCCATCCTCCATGCAACTACAACGAGACTATGTTATGGCCGTTTCTTCTAAATCAGTATTTTGCTTGCAGGAAAAATCTCCAAGTGAGTGTGTATTAGATTGATAATATCCCTGAATGTGTTCAGTTGAATGACTTCCTCAACATAAGAAACAAATCTTCAGCAACATCTAGAAACTAAAATTTTATACCTTGTGATAAGATCTATAAGATTAATAGTTCTCAATTCTTATGCGACATGAAATTTCCCCTAGAACACCATTCATGATCTACACAAGTTACTCCAAACCCTGTGTATCAGAAGTTATGCTGCAGTACCAGAGATCTGTCACCCATTCAGAAACTATATGTCTAATGAAGTCATATATTGCTTCTTCTACAACAGGTGAATTTACTTTCTTCCTCTATGTGGACTTCAGCAACAACTCATCACTGCAAAGAAAAACAAGGGGATAATGACAATTTAAGTTTATAAGGCCTATCATCATAGTACTAATATAAGGTTGTTTACTTAACAGTGTAAAGTTAAATGGTAGTTGTTAAGGTTATAAGGTTATACGGTTAAACGGTGGCCGTTAAGTTTATAAATTTATAAGATTAAATGGTGGTCGTTAAGGTTATAAGGTTGCTTACTAATATAAGGTTATAAAGTTAAATGGTGGCCATTAAGGTTATAAGGTTATAAGGTTAAACGGTGGCATTTAAGGTTATAAGGTTATAATATTTAACAGTAGCCATTAAGGTTATAAGGTTATTTACTAATATAAGGTTATACGGTTAAACAGTGTCCGCTAAAGTTATAAGGTTAAAAGGTTGTTTAATGATATAAGGTTGTTTACTTAATGGTGGTTATAAGGTTAAATGGCGGTTTTAAGGTTATAAGGTTATAAGGTTAAATGATGGTCGTTAAGGTTATAAGGTTGTTTACTAATGTAAGGTTGTTTACTTAACAATGGCCATTAAGTTTAACATATAAATTAGGCTTTAAATGGTGGCCATATAGATTAGAAGGTTGGTCTTGCAAATAAAACTATAACCTTTATGCAATAAGAAGAGAATACACATGGTCTCAACAAATCTTCAAATGTAAGAGCACTTTCAACTCCAGAAACAAAGTGGAAAACAAATTAGTGCTAACTGGGGGTCTTCTCCTCATCTAAGAGCACTTTCAACTTCAGAGTCACCACTGTGATTGCGAGACCAATCCTAAAAATAGTGATAAATGTTATTCCTAAAGAATTAAAGAAATCCAAACAACAAAATTTCTTAATAAGACAAAAGAGTTTACCTTTAGGCGACCAACAAAAATCTGAATAACAGAAGTACCACCTTGAGCAGCAGCAGTAGGTTGACAAAAGCTAAGAAGTCGAGACAAAAGTTTCTAATAGACTTAGATTAAAAAATCAAATTCCAAGAATTCACCTATATGATATATTCACCTAAGACATGCTTCTGATGGTTTTGACATTGCGAAGCTCGCCTCTCCATTGGAAGTGATTGTGGAGCCTCAGCCTGTGGAACCATAACAATTGGTGTAGTAGCAGTGGACGAAGGCCAATATCCCTAATTTATTTGATTGTTAGCTTGAGGCATTGCACAACTATTAATCTATCCACCCATCATTATACTAATCTGTGTACCTCTTAGAAATAGCACTTTGAATAAGCCATAGTAAAATTTCTTGGTAACATGAGTTATCAATAGGTACTAGCTAAGCTAAATAAGATATCAAAACATAAATTAGTGCCAGGTTTGAAGGGACGTTGATGTATTTATGGCCTAATTTGCCCTCCGTTACATCTCTATTCTTGCAGATAATATCTAAAGACACTAACAATGGTCAACAAGAGTCATGAACATTCTTATTGAAAGACACTAACAACGGTCGACGAGAGTCATGAACATACGTATATAAAGACACTAACAATGGTCGACGAGAGTCATGAACATACTATTCAACTACGAAGATCTTGTCTCTCCTGTACTGATAGAGTAAAAATAGTAAAAAGATTTTACTCTATCAAGCCAGATAGGTGTAATATGAAAAGAGTACTATGTTGCGATAATAATCGACCAAATGCTGCTGATAGAATACAAGTTCTTTTCCCAGTCATGTATACAACACATTCAAATTACTAAAAGAAAAGGATAGCCTGGTACATTAAGCTCCCGCTATATGTGGGGTCTGGGAATGGCCGGACCATAAGTGTCTAAGGTACGCAACCTTACCTTGCATTTCTGGTAGAGGTTGTTTCCACAACTCAAGTCCATGACCTCCAGGTCATATGGCAACAACTTTATCAGTTACAATAAAACTCCCCTTCAACACTTTCAGATTACAACTTACATATACATCTACATTAGATAGTAGCCTTGACTAACAATTACGAACCTCTTAAACATGTAGTTTGCATGAGTCAAGGTCATATATAGAGAATTCTAGTTTACAAATACTCTGTTACTAATTCGTAAAATAAAAGATGACAGCTACTACTCATTTGTTTGAGATTAGTTTCTGTTTTGCTAGACTATCTAACTGTTTGTGCAACTGGAGATGATGCAACAACAACTGTTTTGCTCACGTGTTTATTTGCGGGTTGTGTGCCTTTAGAATTTGCTCCATTCATCCTCACTCTTACTTCTCATATCAACTATTATCCATAATTCAATAATTTTAACTCAAATTACAAAGAAAATTACACGCTTAAAACTGATAACAAAACTAAAGCAGTATAACATGAATACAGACTTACATATTTTCTACACTTCATGTCATCGTATATTATAATGAAATTACCTTCTTGAAGTCCATTAGCTAGAACAAAATCACCTTCAATAATTGGGAAAAAAAGTACTCAAACTTGCATAGTATGTCATAATGAATTGTGCAAAGCAAGAGCCGGGTTAATCATATCCACACCTATGTTCTCAAAAAGGTACATCCTTCTTTTGTTATTTAGCCATTACCTGAAAAGAAAATGAATAAACCAATAACTATAAAAGTAAGATGACTATAAATAGATGGTAAACAATTGAATCAAACAATGTAATGAACATTAGCTTTGATCATGAAAAATTATTTTGAGTCGGCGTACCTATATTTCATGTTCCAGACATGAGATGTTCCAATGTCTTCCATGGAAATTGAAATTTTATCTCTTGATTCAAGTTGTGGGAGATGAGTTTTTGCTACTTTCTGCTTATTAACAAAATTTTCAATAATCCACTAAATCATACTGTAATTACAAAATAAGAATAGATCATAATTTATGATGACGTTAACTAAAGTACCTTTGGCAATCTTTATAAATATTAAACGATTGATTGCAATAACCATTAGGAAAAGAATTTCATATAAAAGACATGTATAGAGTGAGCCTTGCTTCTTACATGGGATCATATTTCGACAATATATTCTGTGCTTACCTATATCCTATTTCTCTTCTAGTAGGTAAAGTCTCTCGTGATGATTTTTGTAAAGAACTATTACGTATGATGGGGAATTTTCTCTTGAATCAATTTCATAAAGAACTTTTACATATTGTAGAATGTAACATGCCTTATTCATAAATGATGAGTAATTCAATTTTGTTTACGGGCTACTGTTAGTTATATTTTGAGTTATGGTCAAAAACACTGAGCTATCACTTTTTTGAGAGTTCAACACCAAACTATCAACTATTCATTTTTCTTACTTTAATTATCATCATTTATAATTTAAATGGTTAAACATATCTCGAAGTTGATTACGCCAACTACACCCTGGATAATTGGTGACAGTTCAACTTAGCTAGGAAAATGGAACAATCGATAGTTGGGATGTAAAACTCAAAAAACTGATAGTTCAGGTGTGGTTTTGATCATAATTTCTTATATTTTAGCTGACTCATTATATGAAAGTTGAACTAGAAAACAATTTGGGGCCGGGAAATACTAAAACTAACCTATTTTTTGTTTGTCGAGCCATGCTTCTGATGGTTTTGAGATTGCGAAGATCACCTATTTGTTGGAAGTGATTGTGGAGAATCAACCTATGAAACCATCACAATTGGTGTAGTAGTAGCAACCGAATGCCAATATACCTAATTTCCTTGATTGTTAGCTTGAGGCATTGCACAAATGTTGATCTGTCCACCCATCATTACACTAATCTGTGTATCGCTTAGAAATAGCACTTTGAACTTTCTCTACCTAAAGCATGACTAACTAAAGTGTCTATATGGTTTTATAATATCTCACAACTCCAATTCAAAATAAATTGAACATGAAAGGAGGATGTACATAAAAGCAGAAGCTAAACTACTCACTTGTTTGTCATTGATAATATGGTTTTGGGCTATAACAGTGTCTACAAGTTTGTCATTGATAATATGGTTTTTGGCTATAACAATGTCTACAATGGTTGGATCTGCATAAGTGATGAATCCAGAACCTCTGGGTCTACCTGTATGCCTATCTTTCATAATCACCAAGTCTATTATCTCTCCATACCTCTCAAAGTACTTCACAAATTGTTCTACCAAAATCCAATTTTCATTAACACTCTCGTCAGTAAATCAAAAACCCACTACAAAAAATAATTAGTAATAATACATTAAAACAATGAAGAAGAAGAAGAGCAAAGTAACAACTTTGTTTAAGAAAAATGAAAGATTAAGGATGTTACCTGATGACCAAAACCATGGCTTTTGTATTCTTATCTCAATTCTCAGCAACAACAAATCGTACAACTTTTGATGAACTGAGTGAAGAAGAAGAAGAAGAACAAAGTAACAAAATCAAAGATTAACGATGTTTTTAGATTGAGGAATAATGGATTTTTGATTGATTGAGAAATGGGTTTTCTAGAAAATCACACTACTGTATCTTCCGTCTAGTTTACTCAATGAGAAATGAATTTTCTAGCAAATCACAGAATAAATTTTTATATATAAGAAAGAAGTAGGGTTATGTTTTTTATGGGAAAGAAAGAGGGTTTTTTGAATATTTCTATTGAGAAATGTATGTTTGGCTAAGTAAAATATTATGGAGGGAAATTAAGAAGTGTTGCCATAGATAATTTTTCCTGATTAAACATTGCCATAGATGTTCTATGGCAACGATTTTAAAAAGCGTTTCTATACACGTATCTATTGCAATGGTTCATTCTCAATAGAAACGGTTATAGTGCTAATAGAACAATTATTTTTTATAACGGTTGGAAGCGTTGTCATAGACAGTCTATGGCAATGCTTTTACAACCGTCACCAAAAAATTCATTGCCATAGCCCTAATTTATGGTAGTAAAAGCCTCTAAACAATATCAATCATCAACCTAAGTTTGTACATACCCCCAACAATAGCCAAAATGAATCGCAAAAGAAAATATTTTATGACATACTAAACCAATAAGTAACGGGCATTCGGAAGAAAGAGCCTCACCACTTCAAGATGACACTAGAATAACTCTGCAATCACTAATCACTGCATAGAAAAAGTAGAAGTGCCTTCAGATCTTGCATCATATGGGAAAACAACTTCTGGGACAGTTAGTGGTGTGAGCACTAGTATGTAACTCGGGGATAAGGGGTAAAATATTGCCAAGGCAAAATGCAAATCAAAATAATGCATGAATCATCATATACATAAATAAGTAACAGGTAGAGAAAGAGAACAAGGTTTATCATTATAAGACCCCACAAATCTCCCTTATAGTTTTAGCCTTGAGCATGTCAATTGAAGTGGAATTTCAGCCCTAAAAGATTGAGAAGAAACATCCCAAGTGATTAGTATTTTAATATTGTTGAATTTTCTTGAAAATTACTTTTTATAGTGTAGAGAATTGTATTAGATTTTCAATGATACCAATTTCATCTAAATCCGACATCAGGGTGGAAAGTTATTGCCATTTTACCGAGAGTTGTCGGAATCACCCAAGTGCGATGGAGGGGTTGACGGACCGTCGAGTGTGCAATGGACCGTCACCCTGACCATCGTAACTAAGATAGTAACTCCCTTTTCTTGCCGAAGTGCGTTAGCCAAGACGATAAATCATCAAGACTTCGATGGACCATTGCCGCTGAGGCAATGTGGCCTCATCCTAGCCAACGTGCTACAGATGATCCGACGGACCATTGAGTTTGTGATGGACCATCACTGAGACCGTCAATCAAGGTAGCGTGTTTTTTCTGACCGATTTACGATGGACGATCCGATGGACCATCAGGCTAGCGACGGACCATCGCTTCGACCGTCACAGCCCTCGTTCAATATTTTAAGTCATTTTTAAAAGGGACTTTTCATCTTTGCACTCTTTTATCAATCAGATATATTCCAAATGAAGCAAAGACTTCATTCATCATCCAAAACAAAAAATATCTAGGGTTTCTCCCTCAAGATCAAATCTAAGACCCTTCTCGAAGAAATCCAAGAACTCACCATAGATTCTACAAATTTAGTTGAGATTTAAGTTTCCCAAGTTCGAGGGTTGCAAGAACCCCCTCTCAAGAGTAAGAAGAAGAGTTTGAAGCAATCTTGTTCATCTAATTTCATAATCTAAGGTATGTGGGGTTTTGAACAAAGGTAATCCTTTCACCCTTGTGACCAAAAGCTTATTTAAACTATAATCTTCTGCAATCTATGAGATTTTACATAATATTGAATTAGGGTTTTCACCCATTGTTACTGATTGAAATATCTTGATGTTTCCCATGAATTGAAAGTTAAAAATCATGATTTTTCATGTTTTCTTAAGAAATTAAAGTTGGGTTTATACCGTATGTTGTTACTCCTTGAGAATTAAGAGTTTCAATGTTCTAGAGATTGAAGTATATGAGTATGTTGATATTCTGAGATAGATTGTTGTAACTTCTAGATTTTTACATGGATTATGAATCTATATGCTATCTATTATGCATTATGATGAGCTTTAACTTGAGATTGAATTATGGGTCATTAAGCCCTACTTGAGACTTGCAATTTTATGAACCATTGTGCTATAAGCACCCATGATTTGAGTATTTTAAGATTAATGAGAAATATTTTGACCTAATGGTCATAGAGTTTTGAAATTCACTTTACCACATGACATTAAAGATTTGATTGTTGGGTTCTTATGAACCATAAGATTATTTTGAAAGTGTATTTCCATGAGATAAGCGATATAAACTAAAGGGAATAGTATTTAGCACCGAGTTGGGTAAGTGACCACGGTTTCTTACCCCAGAACTATGTGCCACTGTAGGTTTGCGATTTTGGGCCTGAGGCCAAGATGATTGAACCCGAGGTTGAGATAAGTGATCACTGAGTTGAGGTTATACTCCTTGGCAAGAGTATGATGCCTCTCCCCAACGTGAGGTTTCTTCCTTAGGAGGACAAGACATTGGACTCTATATAGATCGCATGGTTTATGTTGGTTAAGAAAACCTCCCTAAACTAAAGTATTTTCCATTGAGATAGAATATTTTCCCTAAAGCTTTTAGATGAGATAATTTCTAAAGTGAACGAATTGCTTTTGAGTATTTTCCAAAGAAGGAAGTAGTTTTCTCTACTAATAAGAGTTGATCATTAGTTTTTAAACCAAATTCATATGATTCTAAGTTCCAAGTGTTTGAGTTCAAAAGAGTTATAAATTCTTGAGTAATAAAGAAGTTTTACTCTCCATGAGACATATGCATGAGTTGAAAGTATTGTTTAAAGCTTCCTTCTTCCTATGAGTAATGAGAATAAGAGGAGAGCATAGATTTTAAAGCCCCAATATAATGACTCACGAGATTTGTGTTACATGCTTCATTATAAATGATTTATGAGCTTTACATTTTAGACTTATTCAAGACATGCGAGCATTCCTATTTATATGCATGATTTGATTAAAGAGTATTGATATTGTTTTATGTAAATGCATACCCCCTATATACTCAGTACATTACAAAGTGTTGATCCACATATACGTCTATGTGCTACATTAGCTTATAATGTAGGTTCAGGTGCTCAGTACTAGCATCCTTAGTGATTCTCGAGTACCTTCATCTACATTTCTACAGTGGTGAGTCCTCATGGTTCGAGGACCTGTCTTTAGACATTTCAGTATTTGAGTGTTTATGTTATTAATTTTAGTTCAGTGTGAGTCAGTTGCGGACCTATCCTAACGTCTCTCGAGTTCATGGAGTAATAGAGGCTTTGTCAGACTAGTTATCAGACTGTGGCTGTGTTGAGATTTCAAGTATTGTGGTCGTTTGGACTGAGTATTACCTTTGTATTTCCTTTTATTTGATATGACAGTGCCAGTGTTTTGTATATTTCTTCTTGAATGAGTTATTATGAGAAGTGATAGGCTCAAAGGGTTGGCTTGGGTCTACTTGTAGCCCTAAGCACCGTGTGACGTCACAGGAGGTTATTTTGGGTTGTTATAATCATGATAGTAAAACATTATCCTGTACTATATAAATCAACCATCATAAACACAACGACCTTTATGGGTTCATCTTCCCTTAGTGAAAAGACCCTAGTATGTGTTAGCCACATGAACCGAAGGTATCAAGGAAGACTAGGGAATTCCCCGACCCCCGTCAATGCTAGATACAAATATATCAACAATGTGAACCATGCACACGGTCATCAAGACCAACCTCACATCGACAAATATAAGTTTCTAGTATAAGTCATTTGAGACATACACATTCATAGCTTAGCTAAATAGACCCCATTTAGCCCAATTAAAATAAGTTTCACATAACCTATTCATTAACTAAGGAATTATACATTAAGTCACACCATAGGTATCATCATACCATTTAGCTTGAAAGTTCATAATTATACCATCACAATTCCATTAACTTAGGGGATTTTCTCGACACTTGTTGTTTATTAAATCAAAATATAGACAATGCCTTCAAAATCCATGTTCATTATTTAGCCATTTATACAATGCAATAGTGTAGGTAAGTAAGTCAAACTAAGTGACAATTCCATAATTCAAAACCAGTTACACAAGTAGGATAAGGGAACACAATTATTCCAAACCAGTTTCAAGTTTAGAACATCAATTTGGGGGAAGACCTAGACCACCATTCCAATTGCCACACCTATGTACCCCATTAATTCAAAAACATTCAATTCAAAGCATGAACAACTCACGAAAACCATGAGAAAACAATTCAAGGATCAACCATTCCAAAACCCTTAACCCATACCAAAACCCATATTCAAATTCATACAATTAAACCATTTAAAACACATGCTTTTTGTAAATTAAGATTTGGGGAAGAGTAACACTCTTGTGATATCAAGATTTATAAAGAGTAATCAACTCATGGAAGCTATAAATGCCAATTTCTTGAAATCCTAGCTTGACCTTACCTTAGGGATTTGAGAGAATATTTATGGTTGATAAAGGTTGCAAATAATGGCCCCAAGGTGTTTTATGTATGCGGGGTCTAAGTGGGGAAGGAGGTAAATGTCCAAAATTCCCTTCATTAAAAGTTAAAAAATTATCGCAAGTGACTAGGGGTCACTGAATGACTCGTAAGGACTCACTACGACTTATCACTATGAGTTGTAGTCTAGAATAGCTGAGAGACCCCTTTATGGAGACCCTACGACACACACCATACATCATTAAGAGACCCTGTTACTCGTAGGGTCCTAGTTGTAACCAGGATAGAAACATTTGGGTCATCACATTAGTTTCATTATGGAAGGCACACTACAATTCATAGAGAGTCCATATAACTCATTAGGCACAACTTGTAGCCAAGATAGAAACAAAGGGAATCTTTACTAGTCACCCTACGAATAGGGTCCTATGAACCATATAGACACCTTACGACTCATAGGGAGAGTCATAGTCTGGGAAGTAAGCTCAAAGGTTAAGAATTTTTCAAGGGATAAAATATGGGGTGTTATAGGTAGGAAGCAACAATAATATAAATATAACACTTTGGAGCTTAAATAACATAATAGACCATGTTTGACAAAGAGAAGAACTCATAAAGCTTGTTGTTGACTGTACCTTTAGTATAGTATCACTTGGAAGAATAAATGTGCAGATTTAGTCACAAACACATTTTGAGGTACTTTAGCACCCTAGGAGTTATGCTAAGGTCGTTAGTCACATTGGAGGTTGTACGATGCTATTATGTATCAATTGAAAGGAATAGTATAGGATTAAGAAACCTTACATGCCTTACTACATAACTCTAATAGCATCCTAAATTAACATCCTTCCTTTTAGATTATTGATCTTATTTTGTGTGGTTGTTTATTCTCTTAATATGTATATCTTCAATATCTTGATTTCTTTAGCATGTAAGAAAGGTAAATTCCAAGAACCCTAGTAAAATTATAGGGTTGTTGAATAGCTAAGAGAGAGAAAGATAGAAAATGCCTAAGAAAGTTGATCTAGTTTCAATCCCTTTAATGATAGCTGATCATGGTTGAATTTCTTGGCCCTTTTTGGGCCATAATTTTTCAAGTAGGTGATATACCTACTTTCCTACTATACTTGGGCCTTTGTGGATCTAAAATTATTTGGCCTTGGCTGTCCATTCTCTTCAATATTTATTTTACAGAGTTTATGCCTTAAATTAGCCCATTAGTATAGGCCCTAAATATAGTCCATTCGTCTTGGCCTTATTAAATTGGTCCATATAGCTCAAGTAGTTGACTCACCTACTATCTTAAATAAGTCAAAAAAGTACCTTAATATTTTATTCCATTTTCAAATCAAAATACCTTTTGTCAAACTTAAAACTTATGTCCACTTGGTTACTTTAGCCTTTAGACTCAAATACCTACTTACAGTTCCAAGTTTAAATACTCTCATCGGTTATAACTTGATCGTACCACGTTTAAATGTATGGGAAATTCCTTTAAGTCTATCTTACCATCACTTATCACATAGCATACCGCGTCTATTACCTATCCTATAAGGCTATATTAAGTGCCATATAAGTAGAACTAGTACACGCAGAATATAGGGTGTTACAATTTTGATTCTATCTTATGCTTTCATATTGATTGATTAATCTTGATTTGGAAATGGGTTTTGTTTATCTAAATTAATCTCGTGTACCATTTCTACTTTAGTTTATCTCAAAAGAAGAGATTGGAATGGATATTGACCATCTAGTTTGATTAATGCTCGAAAGAGCTAATTAAGGTTGGAAAAGATTAGTTTAGCACTATTTTGAATGTATGACCTATCTAATGGAATTAGTTTCTAGACATAGTGAAATCCTAGTGTAGCCTAAAGTTAATTTTATGATTTATACTTACATTGGTCTGAAAGAACAAGCGAGGACTAAACCTTCAATGGTCAAAAGACATTAGTGGGTGATTTCAAATCCAAGGCTAACTAACTAAACTCGTGATCACAATTTTGAGTAATTAATTGAATATGATGGATCATTGAAAGAATTGATTCCCCATGTCAAATGATCCATTTTTCCATCATTGTGAATGTCATTAATCACTTGTTCATATTTTAAATTGGTTCTATCCTTGTTTCTTTTATATATACCGAAAAAATCCAAAACACTTGTATCATTAATCTAGTGAGTTACTTTTATTTTATACTTACTCGATCACCATTCACATTGTTCCATGTAGATTTGACCCCGACTCTGAATTGGGTTGACAACATCCGTTACACCTATTCAAGAGTGTATTTGACTTTTATCAAAGTTGGTGTTGTTGTCGGAGAAAAATTTAGTGTATTGAGTTAGTTTGGAATTTTATCTTACTTTCTTTGATTCAAACTAATGAATATGTATTTGTGAATTTCTTTTATTTCTTGTGTTAGGTCAATTTTTATTTTCTTATACTTGTTACTATGGTATCATGGAATGAAAATAAACTTTGTGGTTGCAAATCTTAATTTGATGAACTATGTCCTTATTGTTGAGGACCTCACTTTTGGAAAGATTGTATAGATGCTCCTCGAAAAAGGGTGTGTGTACTATCTGATGTGTGAGCAGATGCTAACATATTTGAGGCTTTTAACTGAGAATAATTGCAAAGTTTTAAGCAACATCTGTTAATTTTAATTGTTTTATCTTTGATTTTGCAGTGGAAGTCAAGATGCAAGAGAACCAACAATGATAGAAGTAAAAGAGTTGAAATCTGAAGAAAATAGAAGAGAAGTGTGGCTGACGACATTCCTGATAAGTTGTCAGCACTCTGATAAGTTATCATATTCATCGTCAGCCTTAAACAGAGAATGGGATTTAGCTGGAAGAAGTGACAACGATATTTAATAAGCCGTTAGAGTTGTAATAAGCCGACAAGATTGTCGTTAGCCTCAGGCAGAACATAAGAGCTGAAGTAAATCATCGACGACATCTGTGATAAGTCGTCAAATATCTGATAAGCCATCATGCTTCATCATCACTATCTCACATCTATAAGGAGTATGATTGTTACTTATGTGGTGGTAGAAATAGATGTTGGAGTGATTTCCATTTTTTATGCCCTCTCCCCTGGATATGCTAACAAAAATGCTAGTTTTTCTTATGAGTTTGATAGGTTTTATGATGTGATAAAGGCAGAGAAATATATCAGACACAAGGGTATAGATGCAATCTTTAACTATCTAAACAGAAAAATGTATCAAACACAAGGGTGTGGACGCAATCTTTATCTATCCTAACCGGGTGACTGCATCTCTTGCATCAATCCATGGCAATATTCGAAAATAAATTCTAAATAAAAGAAGAGCCTTGTGAAAATGTAAATATCTCAAGTGTCTTAGGTTTGTGTGATTCTCAAATTAAAGTGGTTTAATCTGGGAGTTCAAGCCATTGGGTTGAGCCAAAACATATGATGAACATAATGAAAAGCCCTAAAATAAAGACAAACTTGACAAGAAGGAAATTGTAATCCAAGAAATACTATTGAATGAAGCTCAACTACTTGAAGTCAATGAGGATCAACTTGATAGAATGTTTCTAATGATCGATGAATCTATCAAATTGCATGTTGTAAAATATCAAGTATAAGTTCAAATTGAAATGGCAACCCGAGAATTGAAAACTGAATTGAATGCAAAAATTGTGGCATGTGATATTCCATGCCAAATGGTCATGAATATTTTTTATGAGATTGTTTCCAAAGAAGATGTGGGTGATATTGATGTTGAAGAATTCATGGGGATTTTCCAACCAACTGAGCCAAATAATGAAAGAAGCCAAAATTAAGAAGTGGTACTGGACTGTCAAGCAAAAGTCAAGAAAATCCTTTGTGAAAACTCTAGTTCATTTTGAGGTGAGAATGTCAAGAAAAATGAAAATTCAAACGTAGAGAGATGACCTAATTCCGACTATTTTACGACATTGTTCTTGGAAGATGTAAGAATTGAAATAACTAGGAAATAGAAAATTCTAGAGATGAGGGACAAAGTTCGTACGTTATGGGGTTTATCCCAAGAGGTCAAAATGATGTCCTTCACTTGAAGATCAAGAAGTGAAAATATGAAGCTCAGCAAGTGTCCTACTAATGTTCTCATTAATACCCAACAAGCCTACTTGAATGTTTCATGTGAAGTTGGGTAAAATTTTCAAGTCTTCCAAATAGAGAGATAGAGTTAGTATCATTGCTTCCTTGTCTTTGACCCATATGCCTCAAGGAGATGTTGAATTAAAATTAGGTCAAATATTCAAATCCTTAAAGTGGAGACATATATTGTAAGGTTTCTCACGTCATGCTACAATATTAAATCAAGCGCTTGGTGGAAGGCACCCCACCATTCTCAAATAGTTTATTTGCTTTTGAAATTTTAATTTTTAGAATAGCTTAGGAATTTATTTTGACTAATCCAAGAAAATCAAAGCTTTTGGAAGTGAATTGAATAGTTTTAGATGAAAAATTTTGAGTGGAAGGAAGTTTGTGCTCTTGAAAATAGGAGTTGGACACATTTTAAGAGTGTTCAAATTACCAAAGTTGATGGCGCATCTCCAAAGGTGACCTGGTGTCACATTCTGAGACTACCCCTAGTCGTAATATGGTGATTAGAGGCATAAGTGATCCTAAGCAAACCCATGGCCTATCATGACACTAAGAATACTAAAAATAAATGAAACTCACCTATGCGAAAATAGTAAATTTAGATAATAAGAAAATCAAATAACCTCTAAATGATAATATCTGAACATCGTATAAAGCTGAAAAATGAAATCTATCTGGCTATTTAAAAGACTCTAATTAAGAGTTGCTAGGACAAGCCCATAGCTAATTGTAATAGTCTAAAATAAACAAAAAAATGAAATACTGATACTTGTCCTCAAATGATAAAAACTCACCAAAGTGCTATTACTGATGTGGTAGAAGATCGTACTAAGCACCATCCAAATGTTGAGCATCAAAACCTACATTATGAGACAATATAGAACAAAACAAAGTATTGATCAGTACTTGGAATGTACTAATTATGTGAGATAGGAGATAACTAATATAGGATTAATATGATGCATGTAACATAGTAAACTAATGCAAGACCAAGTAATAAACATGTATTGTATGATAAATTGAATACCTAAATACAATGTCATATAAGTATCTAGATTTGAATTTTGGGTTGTGGACTGTAGGAGTTACTAATAACCAACATACCCTAATCTGAGCTAATCAGGTTCCAACTTGTAACCCCAGTTTGATGGTGTTCCGTACCTTATCAAGGGTAAGAACATTGACTAATCTGTATCCACTAAACTAATTTCTGAAAGAACTAAGGTATCAAACCTGGTATTACTGATGACCATTTAGAAAACATAGTGGCTCCTTAGTTTTGGGACTTAAGGACTTCTACGAAAGGTGTCAGCCTAACTGACGGGTGAGCCTTTATCCTTGCATCCACTCGATGCTAAGTACTTTTCCCAACTAAATGATATTGAAAACTATAATGCTTAATGATAATATTAATAATGACATAAGGACTGAAAATAAATAAATTATCTAAAAGCATTCAAAAATATGTAAGGTAGAGGATTTTATATGAATAAATACCTGCATAAAGTCCTAGGTCATCGGATGTTCATAACTCATCATCTCTAAAGAATGCAACTATAATGCCAGTTTCATAATCTGAGTTAATTTAAGAAATTTAATAACTCAAGTCCAAAATTATGGATTTCATAATATAATTAGGTTTTATGACCATAGACATGTAATGACACTTCAATTCATGGTAAAATATGGATTACAACTTAATAATACCAAGGGACTAAAATATCAAGGAATTTGACAACATTCATAAACCCTAAATTATGAAGGAACTAAATTGGAGGTTTTGATTAACTTTGGGACTCAATGGGTGAAAGAAAACCTATTTATGAAACCCCATTTACTTGGAAATGAGTACCCTAAAGAATTCGTTGAAATTGGAACCCTGAAGAAGAAGGACCCTAGCTCTACCTTAGGGAAACAAATTGCCTCTTTTCTTTGTTTTGAAACTAAGTGTTGAATGTTTTTCTAAGTAATGAGATATTAGGGTAATATTAACCTTAATTAATTAGCCTTGAAACAACTTAAAAGGTGTAGTTTTTATGTTAAAAGAGTGGAAAAATACTGATGTGCCCTCTTTATATTCATAACTGAAAAGTTGTTGGAAGAGACATACGGGACCTTTCCACGATCGTGGGACAAACCTAAGATCATAGGTGGTGTTTGTGGCAAGGATATGGATATGAGATCTTTGAACATGATCAGATGAGACTTTTTATGATTGTGGTACCTACCTACAATCGTACCTTGGTTCGTAGGTTGAAGGTTCCAATCGGTCAGCTTTAGGACTGACGATCGTGCCTAAGATAAAGTGGTTTGAAGGAACAGTCATGGTTCCCTCTCATGGTTGGAAGGTATACTTGTCAAATTCAGATTTTTGGTGTTGTTTTGATTAGATGAGACCATTGTAGGGTTGTAAAATTTAATCACGGTCGTATTTTGGCTTATGACATCTCACTGTTCGACAGTGCTTCACTAAAATGGCCATAACTATTCACTCTGAGGATTAAGGTGAAACTAGATGTGTTGGAAAGAAAATTCAAATATCCATCATTTGGTGGGTCTTGAGCTCCAAAATTGTGTCATAATCTAGATATTATGCTAGTTTAAAGCTGATCATAGCAAGATATTGCTCAAGCAATCAATTCGTAAGGAAGGTTTTGCCTTGGCTATGAGCTAGGAGTTACTTGCGGCCTTAGTACACGTCTAAATCACTTCCCATACTGTTAAAACATGACGTTAATCCTATATGTACTTAAAGTATGGTTCTAGTCTTAGCTTGAATTTTTGGGGTGTTATACCTGGGCATTGCAAAAGGAACAGAAACTGCTCAAGACTTAATGAAAAATCAGCGCATCACAAAATTGGGTCTAGGTATCACCAAAAGCCATAGAAACTACTCAGGCCTGACTCAAGTTTTTCCCATAAATATCAAGTGGACCACTAGTCACGATTGCAATGAGTTAAATTTTGTAACAACTATGATCGTGTGCTTTCAAGTCATGATCGTGACTAGTTTAAAACTTTAACTCATCCACGATAGCATCTCAGTGGACCCAAGTGAGAATTTGGAAAGGTTTAACTCAAATTTTCTATCCCTTTTGTCTATTTGCTTTATCCCCCATCTGACAATTTTATCACTTAAAACCCAATAAACAAAGGGAAATCTGCATTCCAAGTTTTCCAATTCTCAAGTTTGTTGCACTCTCTTTCATCATCCTCAAGGTATGCATATCATATTATCATGACCCAAACCTGGGCCTGGCCGTGATAGGTTTCTCAACCACCCCTTACCCTAACCTCAAGAGCATAACAATAATAATAATAAAGCGGAACCCAATCAAGATAGCAATAAAAGAATAATTAAGTCAAATGAAAGTTGAGTCAAAACAAACAATCCAACCCATACTTGTCCACAAAAGTATCTAAAACTAAAATATCAACTAAGTTGGGACATGCCCCCGACTATCACCAAAAAGGGATCCATATGAAATACTAAAACAGTGATGAAACTAGTGAAATGACCAGGCCTTCTGAAAGATGGAAGCTCACCACTTCACAGCAAATCCATATGAGTACTTAGCTACCTAACACTGCACAAGAGCAAAAGAAAACCCTTTGGATCCTACATCATGAAATAATGTAGCATCTAGGGGAGGTCAGTAGGGCAAGCACTAGCATGTAACTCAGTGAATAGGGAGAAAATAATTCAATTACCAAAATCCAATTATAAACCATATGCATCATATTCATCTACATATATATAGGATGTCGAGATAAGGACAAGGGTCATGAATATTAGAGTTTAAAGTATTAACTTGAACCGTCCAGCTCGCTCCGTCCTAAAGGAACCCATGGTCTCTATGGATCCAGCTCCCCCGGTTGGAAGGGCCCTGGTGCATTTTAGCTGTATGAATCAAGAAAAAACCGAGAAAAGGATAGAGACACCAAGGACATAAGTATCCCAAAATATATATATCATGTGTGCACCAACCACACGATCATATTGACCCCATACGCCAGCAAACATGGTCTCCAGTGTTGACCCCCTCTCTGAATCTACACCTTCGCGGTGAGCTACACAGTTTCCCTATAAGCCCCAATTAAAACAATTTGCACATAATCCAACCATTAACCCAGGAGTCATTTATTAAGGAATTTACCACTTGGTATCATCATACCAATATGCTTGCAAGATAAATTAATTATCCCAATCCATATAACCAAATTGACTCCCCAAGTTCTATTTAAAATCCAATCCATGGCCACCAAGTCCATTCGAAAACCATATTTATCCATTTATCCTTTAATGTACTGAAATGGGTTCAAAAGATAAGTTAATCATGCAACTATCCATATTCAAACTCAAATTTACAAAGTGGGTTGAGGTTAATGCCATTATCAAGCCAAAAGGTCATCAATTTGGGGAAACCCATGTTGCCCATTCTAATTCCCATAATAATGCACCTATTCAGTCCAAAAACCATAAATTTAAAGCATAAGTCACAATTAAAGTATATGACAAGTAATTCAAGTAATACAAGTCAAAAACCCTCAACCCATTTTCAAAACCACAAGTTAAATAACATGAATATCCAATCCATTAATGCCATAATGTAAAATTCAAGTTAAGGAAAGAGATAAATGCCTGGAATACATAAGGAACTAAAGACAATTTGAAGTTTGGAGCCCGGAGTAGAGATTTCTTTAAAAAAAACTTGAACTTTCTAGGGTTTTGAGTTTAAGAGAGAAAGAGAATGATTTGACCTTTGAAAACTGAAGGAAAAGGGTTTATTTAATGTTTAAAAGTCGTACAAGGGGTATAAAGACCAAAAGCCCCTCACCCCAAGTGAAAAAAAAACTAGGAGTTTTTAACACAGTAGCATGGCACACCAATATCGCAGAGGGTAGCCTCCATGCCACCTGCTATCACAGAACTCCAGTGGTGTGGTACGCCATTATCACATAGGGACACTACCTCGTAGTTCCAAAGTTGCCCCAAACTCCTCTAAAAATTCCAAAACTTTCTCAAAACATCCTTAAACATAATTAAAGTCAAAAATCGACGTTATACATGCAAGAGGGTCAAAAATAAAATCATCAAAATTTTATAGGGTCTTACATTACCCCCTCTTAGGATCATTTGTCCTAAAATAATGAGTTAGGATATTTTTAGCGTAACAATTGCAAGAGTATATCAAAATCAAATGAAAAATTTGAAATGCAAGAAGAGGGAAATGAACCCATAGCTTAAGAACTTTCATCTTACTTGAGGAACAAGAATGGGTATTTGGCCTTCATTTCTTCTTCAGCTTCCCATATAGCCTCTTCTACCTTTTGATTTCTCCAAAGAACCTTCACCGAGGCTACATCCTTTCAAATATCTCCACTGGGACCTCCTCATAAGATAAAGAATTTTACACACCAACATCCTCAACTGACTTGTATCAAGGAAGGATCATCCACACATTTTTTCAGCATAGACACATAAAAAATAGGATGAATCAAAGTTAAACTAGCAGGAAAATCTAATTCATAAGTGACGTTATCAATCCTTTTTAAAATCTAATATGGACCAACATAATGAGGACTGATCTTACCCTTCTTCCCAAATCTCATGACTCCTTTCATAGGGAACACCTTCATGAACACTCAATAACTCACTTCAAACTCCCACTCCCTTTTCCTTATATTCACATAAGACTTTTGGCGATTCTGAGCAATCTCAAGTCTTTCTCTAATAACCTTCACCTTCTTCATGGCTTGGTGAACCAAATCAAGGCCACACAACCTAGTCTCACCTACCTTAAACCACCCAATAGGGACCTTATACCATATACTATAAAGAGCCTCAAAATGAGCCATTTGAATGTTAGAATGATAACTATTGTTATAAGCAAACTCAATGAAAAGAAAATGATCAACCCAAATACTTTTAAAATCAATCACACGGACCCTTAGCATATCTTCTAAAGTTTGAATGGTATGCTCCGTTTGTCTATTCTTTTGTGGGTGAAAAGCGGTGCTAAGGTTTACTTAAGTACCTAAACCTTTCTAAAACAAATACCAAAAGTGAGAAGAGAACTGTGTACTTCGTTCTGAAATGATGGACACTGGTGCCCCATGCAACTTCACAATCTCCTGAATCAATAACTTATAATAACGCTATCCTGATTTGTTAGTTCTCATAGGAAATAAGTGAGCAGACTTAGTCATTCTATCCATAATAACCCAGATAGAATCATACTAATTGCGAGACTGTGGAAGACTTGTAATAAAATCCATATTAATCTTCTCCCACTTCTACATGGTCAACTCTATCTCTTGGGATAGGCCATTGGCCTCAAATGCTCAACCTTAACTTGCTGACAAACCATACACTTAGCCATAAAGTTTGCTACATCTTTACCCTAGTAGATTTTCTTCAAGTCATGATACATCATTGTCAAACTTGGATGAACTATATATCTAGATTCATGAGCCTCAATCAAAATCCTTCCACACAGCCCATCAATATTAGGAACACACAATCTTACTTGATACCTTAGAATGCAGTATCCCTAAATCTCAAATACCATAACCTTTTGTTGACCCATACCATCCTTAATCTGCATAAGTATGGGATCCAAAGCCTATTTTTCCATTACCTCAACACTAAGAGAAGATTTGACCACCTCCTAAACAATCTCTCCTCCATTCTCAAAGTCTAAAAAAGATGAACTCCCAAGTTAGCCAACCTGTGAATATCCTTCATGAACCTTCTTTTCTCAAAATCAACATGAGATAAGTTGCTCATAGAAAATATGCGAAGAGAATCAGCAACAACATTAGCTTTAATGGTAGTGAAGGCTCATGCCATAATCTTTAAGCAATTTGAGCCACCACCTTTGCCTGAGATTCAATTCCTTCTGCATAAACACATACTGCAAGCTTTTATGGTTTGAATAGATGTCTACATGCACCCTAACAGATAATGGTACCAAATCTTCAAAGCAAACACCAGTACCGCCAACTCTAGATTATGAGTCAGATAATTTTTTTCATGAACATTAAGTTGTCTGGAAGCATAGGCTACAACCTTACCATGTTGCATCAAAACACAACCCAATTCCACATGGGATGCATCATAAAACACAACAAAACCATTAGTACCCTCAAGTAAACTGGCATAGTAGTCAACTTATCCTTCATCTTTTCAAAACTACCTTTACAAGAATCAGATTATAGAAATAATCTTTTTTGAGTCAACATCGTCAGTGAAGTAGCAATGGACAAGAAACTCTCTACAAACCTCATATAAAACCTAACCAAGCCCTAGAAGTTCATAATGGTAGTTAGAGTCGTGGGTCTAGGCCACCATTTAATTACCTCAACTCTTTTTGGATCCACCTTGATCCCCTTACTAAAAACCACATGCCCAAAAAAGGTCACAGCACTTGACCAAAACACATACTTAGAAAATTTTGAATATAACTTATTGTCCTTAAGTGTTTGCAACATAATTCAAAGGTGAATGGAATGATCCTCCTCTCTTAGAGAACACTAAGATTTCATCAATGAAGACTATAACAAATAAATCTAACAAATAAATCCAGAAATGACTTGAACACCCGATTCATAAGATCCATAAAGAAGCTGAAGCATTAGTCAACCCAAATGATATAACCAAAAACTCATAATGTTAGTACCATATTTGGAGAGTAGTCTTGGAATTATCGACCTCCCTAATTTTCAAATGGTGATAGCTCAAATGGAGATTAATCTTAGATAAACATCTAGCACCCCGAAGCTTATCAAAAATTTCATCAATCTTATGAAGAGGGTACTTATTTTTCGCTGTAACCTTATTCAGCTGACAATAGTCTATACAGATATGAAAGTACCCATTTTTATTTCACATGAAAAGTACAAGAGCATCCAACAGAAAGACACAAGGATGAATAAAACCCTTATCAAGAAGATCTTTTAATTGCTCCTAAAGTTTCTTAAGTTCAGCTGGAGCCATCCTATAAGGAGGAATAAAAATAGGATAGGTATCCGATAGAAGATCAATCCCAAAATTTACTTCCGTATCGAGAGGAATTCCAAGAAGCTCATCAAAGCAAAATATTAGGAAATTCATTAAACACAAGGATATATTACAAAGGACTTTCAGAGTCATAATCCTTAAATCGAACTAGATGATATAGACACCCCTTTGAAATTAATTTGTGATCCCTAAGATAGGAAATAAACCTCCCTTTGGATACTAAGGAACTCCCCTCCTATTCTAATAATGGTTCATAAGGAAATTGAAAACTGACCATTTGGGTCCTACAATCTAGAGAAGCATAGCACAAATAAAGCCAATCCATCCCTAAGATTACATCAAAGTCTACCAAATTTAATTCTATTAAATCCACTAATGACTCTCAATGAAAGATAGACGCCACACAACCCCTATATTTTTTCTAGAAATAATAGAATCACCCACCGGGGTAGAAATAGAAAATAGATCAAAATACTTTCAGACCAAAACTTAAGTGTACAACCACATAAGGGGTCATATAAGATAGGGTAGAACCCGGATCAAGAAATAATAAATATCATAAGAAAAGAGTTGTAACATTCCATCAACAATATTTGGGGATGACTCAGATTCTTGACTAGTAGCAAGTGCATAGAAATGATTTCTCCTAGTGTCGGTGACTAAGGTAGAACCCTTTGGCATAAGAGCTGAAGAAGTGGTGACTAGAACCTTATTAGCTCTAGTGGCAACCCTGGCTGAAGGATAATTTTGTTGTATATAACCAAGCATAATAATTATAGCACCTATTTCTTCTCTCCTCATAATATATAGGGTGAAGCTACCCACAAAAATGGCAAAGAGGATAAGGTAGGCTAAGTGAGATCTACTAGCCTGAGACTAGGCACCCTGTGCCTTAGGACCACTTCTAGCTTTAAAATGACAATCACCTGAAGGCTTAAGATAAGAAGCACTGGAAGATGAATATGAATTTACCTAATTCTTCTTCTTAGTATACTTTCTACTATCTCTCCTACCATTTTGTTGATTTGCTACCTGCTCTAAATATCTAAACACCTTACTCTACCTCTCTCTTATCTATGCCTTATTTTTTTATCTCATCCTCTCCCTTCTATATATAAACCACCATCTTAGAGATGTCTATATCATTATTCAACATAGAAGTCTTACACTCTAACACCAAATCATGAGACAAACAAAAGAAAACTTCCTTATTTAGGACCTCATATTAGACACCAATTCAGGAGCATATCTAGATAATTGATGGAACTTAAAAGCATAATCATTAAGTGTCTCTACCCTACTTCAAATTCACAAACTCTTCAGCCTTAGCATTTCTTAATTCTTAAGGAAAGAAGTGATTAATAAAAGCACCTAAAAAGTCATCCCATACTACTTGTTCAACATCATCACCCCTCCTCACTTTCCACTCCTCATACCACTGATAATCTATATCTTTAAACTAATTAGCAGTAAACTCCATACCCTCTAAATTAGTAGCATGCATAACCTAAAAAATTATCTCTATCTCATTAATAAACCCCTAATGATCCTCCTCAACCTTAGAGCCTATAAAGGTTGGGGGATTTAACCTTATAAATTGTCCAACTCGAGTGACCTCAGATAAACTAATATCAGGACCAACATAGTCAAATTGATGAGACTGCAATACCACCAATTGAGTAAGCATATAAATAGACTGATAGAACTCTGCATTAGAGATATCTCTCTATGGTGACTGAGCATAAGTATCACAAGCCTGAGAAGCTTGAGAAAGACTAGTAGAGACTGGGGGAACCCCCATGCAGAGTAGTAGAGTCAAGAGCGGGGACCCTAGAACAAATCTAAACTCCATAAACAAGACGAGTTCCTTCATATTTTCCTTAAGTGGAATAGAAATATGAGTAGAGTTCCAACAACCATTAGATCTTCAGAGAGGCATGATTTGAAATGCGAGCAATCCAAGAGTTAGAGAAGTTTCATAGCAACTATGATCTATAGCTCAAAATAGATCACAAGAAATGGAGACATTCTTAAATGCCTCAAAGCTTCCTCTTAATAGTGTAGCACACTACAATCCAATAAAAGGGACTCTACTCAACATGGATTTATGGACACCCAATAATCCAAAACCATTCTCTAATATTAATCTTGACATGACCCGGCCCCAGGCTTGGCCATGACGAGTATCTCAATCCTTCCATCGACCAAAGACCACCCCTTAGCTTAACTAAAAAGCACAATTATAATACTAAAGTGAAAGCCAATAAAGATAGCAATAAGAAGATAATTAACTCAAATGAAAGTTCTAAGAGTCAAAACCAACAATATAACCCACACTTGTCCATAAAATCCTCTAAAACTAGAATATAAACTAAGTCGGGGCATGCCCCAAACTAAAACCAAAAAGGGATAAAATGAAATACTAAAATTGTAATAAAACTAATGAAATAACAGGACCTTCCAAAATATGAAAGCTTACCACTTCATAGATAATCCACAGGAGTACTCAACTACCTAATATTGCATAAGAGCAATAGTAAACCCTTTGGACCCTACATCAAGAAATGATGTAGCATCTAAGGATGGTCATTGGGATGAGAACTTCATATACCTTAGGGAGTAAGGATAAAACAATGCAATTACCAAAATCCAGTCACAAACCATGTGCACCACATTTATATAAATATATAGAGGATAACGAGATAGAGACAAGGGTCATGAACATGAGAGTTTAAAGTATTAACTTGAACTGTGTAGCTTGCTCCATCCTAAAGGCACTCATGATCTATCTGGATCCAACTCCCTCTATTGGAAGGGCCTCAATGCATGTTGGCTATAGGAACAGAGAAAAATCAAGAAAAGGCTAAAGACGACAAGGCCACAACTCTCCTAAAATATATATATCATGTTTTTACCAAGCACACGATCATATGGACACCCAAAGCCAAAATATATGGTTTCCATTGTTGATCCCTCGGGACCTATACCTTTATGGTGAGCGACACAATTATTTTTAAGCCCAAATTAAAACAATTTGCACATAATCCAACCATTAACCCAAGAGTTATTTACTAAGGCATTCACCACTTGGTATCATTATATAAATATGCTTGCAAGTTGAATCAATTATGTCAAATCAATCTATATAACTAAATTGACTCCCAAGTTTCATTTAAAATCCAAGCATAGCCACCAAGGCGATCCTAAAATGATGTTTAACTATTTATCATTTAATGCAATGAAATGGGTTCAAAAGATAAGTTAAATCATGCAATTATCCATATTCAAAACAAGTTCACAAAGTAGATTGAGGTTAAAGTCATTAACAAGCCAAAAAGTCATCAATTTGGGAAAACTCATATTCCCCATTCCAATCCTCATAACAATGCACCCATTCAGTCCAAAAATCATATATTTAAAGAATAAATTATCAATTTAAAGCATAAATCATCAATTTAAAGCATGGGAAAAGTAATTCAAGTAATACCAATTAAAACCCCTCAACCCAATTTCAGACCCACAAGTTAAATCACATGAATATCTAATCCATTAATGCAAAATTTAAGTTAGACAAAGAGATACATCTCTAAAATACACAAGGAACTAAAGACAATTTGAATTTTGGAGCCCCCAATAGTGATTTCTTAAGAAACCCTTGAGCTTTCTTGGATTTTGAGTTTAAGAGAAAAGAGAATGATTTGATCTTTGAAAACTGAAGAAAAAGGGTCAATTTAATGTTTAAAAGTTGAACAAGGGTTAACAAGATCAAAACCCCTACCCCAAGTGAAAAAAACAAAAACTAGGAGTTCTTATTACAACAGCGTGGCATGCCAATATCGCAGAGGCTAGCTTCCGTTCCATGCAACAATCATGGAACTCCAGTGGCGTGGCACGTTACTATCATGGAGGCACACTACCTCAGAGTTCCAAATTAGCATCGAACCCCTTTGAAAGTTTTGAAACATTCCTAAAACATCCTTTTAATATCCCTAAACTTAATTCAAGTTAAAAACTAATGTTACGCATGTGGGAGGGTAAAAAATAAAATCACCAAACTTTTATGGGGTCCTACACATATCTTTATTTTATTTTATTCTTGTGTAATCATGTGGTGAGTTGAAGTGAGAATTTGTATTTAGATTATTATTTGTGTGCTTAAAATTAAGTCCTTGAATTGAGTTTACTAGGTAAATCTAGGGTCTATGTAAATACAGATATGTGGGTATGAATATACATTTAGTTATTGGGCAAGATTAGCTCAAATTTTTTTGAAAATGGAAAAGTATATTGATGCTCATGACATATTTGATAAAATTCCCAAATAAATTTTAGGTAGGTGATGAATATGACTAGTGCAATCGCATAGAACAAATCAGTCTAAAAAGTATTAAGCCTTTGCAATCATGATGTACCATGTTGTAATCATGAGGAATAATTTTTCTTAAAAAAATTTAAGCCATTGCGATCATGATGAAGGAACTTGAATTGTGTCAAAAAAATAGCTTTAGATCAGTCTACCAAGTGCCCATTCCACCTATTTATTTGGATTAACTATGTACTAATACATTATTTTACGTACCTATTTACTTGTTTGACATGTTTTCTTTATTTCTAGGTACTTATCAAAATGGTTAAGGAATCAAATGCTAATGTGCTCAAAGTTGTATAACAAGTGAAAGATGATGACTTCTATGATCAAGAGACTTTTATTTAACTCAAATCTTCAAGTTTGCATGACCTCCTCTTGTCCAAAATTTTCACAAGGGAAAGAGGCATTATTTTGGAGACTTCTATGCTTGATGGCCTGATTTTAATGAGAGATTGATTAGTAGTAGTCGAATGTGTTTCACAGAGGTTCTACTAAATGCAAATTTGAAAATTATAATAGAGTTCTTCTACGCCAATATCGCTGAGATAGACTTCACCAATGACTTGGTTGTGATAGTCTGGGGGAAGCAAGTAAAGTTTGAACCTTCTTTGACTAATAGTTATTATAATATTCTCGATGTAGATAATGAGTTATATAAGGCAAGATCAGAAGAAGCGGGGCATGAGTGGTCTATTAGACATTTCCATGGAAGACACATACCAAAAACGATATTCAAAAATATGCATGTCGAGTCCACAAATTTCTCTTAAAAGCCAAATATTGGCTTTCCATCATTTGTGCATAAATCATTCCCTCTAAGAATGAGATAGACATCTCCATAGAGTAAGATTAGATTATTTGTACCAGTAAGGAGGATATGCAAGTGAACGTTAGAGAAATTACTGTACAATAGATTTAAATTATGGTTATGGAGGAGTTTAAAAGACTATTTTTGTAATACCCTGTACTTTTCCTATCTTGAAAAGTTTTCCAATAATGTTAGAATCTTTCTTTGAAAGATGAATCCAATTTTTTACATATGGTATTTTTAAGATTTTCACTTTTTATCATGTGGGGAATCAAATAAGCTGTGCGTCTATACCAAATTCACCCAAATCCAACACCTGGGTGAAGAGTTAGAGCCTTTTTAGTGAGACAGTGTATCACCCGAGGCTTTAGTGCATTGCAGAGATAACTCAAATGCCAATTTTCAATTTCTAGTGTTGTTCCACGATAGTGGGACATCACGCCAAACTTTTAGGTCGCAAACAAGGTGCCAACACGATAGCTCCGCATTGTGCCACTGTGCAATTTTCCATTTATCACTTTCCAGTGATAGTAGCATGTCGTGCCAAGGATGAAAATCAGGAAAGTTTCGCAAAAATTAAAGACACATCTAGGGTTAAAAGGGTTAATTTCCCACCCCTATATATACCCAATAACACGTGATTTAGTCATTTTTCACCCAAAATGTACTAGTTTTTCTCAAGTTTCTCTCAAGAACAAGCTAGGGTTTCTATTGGGGATTCAAATTCAAGAAGGTTTCACTGTCAATCCTCAAGAAATCACATCCTACGTATGCGTAGTGTTCATTCATGGACTCCTTTCGTCTATGAAGTCCAAGAATCTCTTTTCAAATTCAAGTGTATGGATTTTTGTATGAATTCCATGTTGGGTTTGTGTTACTCATGTTGATAATGACCAATTGAGTTTTAATCAAGTTTGGTGATAAATTTCATGTGGAATTGACTAGTAAATATGTAGATTCATGTAAACCTAGGATTAAAATCCTTGGATGATGAAATTAGATATGAATCATGATGTTTGATTGTTGTATAATATTGTGTACATATATTATGCCTACCATGTGTTTGATTAAATGTCTATACGAAGGAAAAGTGCCCAACTAGCATGATATCATGAAATCCCTATGTTTGTACAAGTTTATGCATATCACATGTTTGATGAAGTTCTTCAATATATGAATTATGAATTGTGTTGTTGATCATGTGTTCATGTAAGTCATGCTATGTCAGTTTCTTTCCATCGAGTCCTGGGGGTACTTGTACCCAACAATTTGGCTGTATGCCTAGAGCTATGTCATTTTTCAAGATAATCTCAGTCAAGCTATGATCCATTAAACTCAGTCAGTCATATGACTCAGGAAAACCCAGAAATCTCAAAAATCTCAATCATCTCAGTAGTTCAGTACTCTCAGTGATCTCAGTACTCAGTAATCTCAGCAACCTCAGTATTCCTAGTCAATCTTAGTAACTTCAGTACTCTCAGTCAGTCCTTAGAACTCATTACATTCCGCCAGTCAATGGGTCTCAATAAATTCAATTTAGCTTTGCTAAATAATACATTAGAATCAGCTCAATTCAGTTAATCAGTTCAGTGTCTTTCAGATGGGAATAGGATTCAGCATTGAGTGAGCCTAGGGATGGGGACTCACCCGCTAAATAGGACTGAGATCTCTAGAAGAAATCCCTAAGTTCCAGAACTACATAGCCAATGTAGGAACGAGATATCACTCGTTAGATATAACTGACAAACTTAGGGATCACCCATTAGGATATTTAAATGTATAGGACTAATCCCAAGGGGTCACCCACTAGATTAGGACTGACTCTACAACAGTTGTCTTTACCAGTGGTGCGGTACTGACACCCTTCCAACTGGGGTTATAGGTTGGACCCAAGTTAGCTTAGTATGGGGCATGTCAGTTAAATGAATACATCCCACATTTTTAGTTATAGAATCAGGACTATCAGATACAGTTAATTCAGCTTAGTAGTATAGATTTAGGACTGTCAGATACAGTCACTCTGTATTATTATAAATAGACCCCGGGATCACCCAGCAGACAGGACTAATCTCAACTATGGTTAATCATTATCATTAAATGTAGAGATCATAAGCTAGATAGGACTGATCTCAGATTTAATTACTCGGATATAGTATGAAACTCAGCTAGTTCCCTCAGGTTCAGGACTGTCAGATACAGTCACTCATGTTATAAGTTATATTAGTTATTAGAACTTATTTTATTAGTATTCAGCTTCAGGACTGTCAAATACAATCAACAAGACCAGTTCTTCATAGTCAGAACTGTCAGACAATTATCCATGTATTAATAACATAGTATCAGTTCCTCAGTATTCAGTAATACAGTATCAGTTGCTCACTCATTATTTGAGTCAGATGTTAACATCAGTAGACTCAGTAGTCAGAACTCAATATTTAGTCCTATCATGATCTCAATTACAGTTATGTATGCATGCATGTATTCTCACATTCATGTTAGTCAGTCAGTTAGTATTGTTCATACATATGAACCTATTCCATTCAGCCTACCTCACTTTCATACTAGTATATTCAAAGTACATACGCATTTGTGCTATGGTGTCTTATACTATATGTTTAGAAGACAAGCTCTAGAGAACCAGTAGCATCCCAGTTTAGCGAATAGAGTTAGCAGTGAGTCCTCATCCTTCGAGGACATGATGATCACATTACTATTTAAGTTTTTAGTTTATTTCAATAGTTAGAGTTAGTTAGGGACATGTCCCATCAACTCCTTATACAGATAATTTAGAGAATTTCAAACAACATATGTTCAGACAATTATCTCAGTTGTTTTGGTATTGTTATACTATATTTTTTAGTTATGTACTAGTATTGAACCTTATGGCCTTTCAGTTCATGTTTTTGCATTTATGATATTATTAATATTAATTAGAGCTCAGTTTACAGATATCATTCATGGGTTAGCTTGTGGTCCTTCGGGGTCATAGGCACCGTGTAGCTTTTGGGGTACCAAATTTGGGGCGTTATAAACTTGGTATAAGAATCTAAGGTTTAATAGTGTCATAGGAAGTCTAAAAATCGTATCTAGTAGAGTCTTGTACGTGGGTGTGCTGTGCACCACACTTATGTGAAGGAGGCTATGAGATGTTTTAGGAACAATTTCCCTTCTTTCAATATTCATGTCGTGCCAGTGAGCATAAGCTCCAATTAAACTCTCAATCTAATCCACTTCTTCCCTTAGTTTAGAGATCATGCCTTCAAAAATGGCTAACGAAGGGTGAAATGGAAGTCAATCAGCACCTCAGCTAGACCAGGCAGATCCCCTGGACAACCATGTCTCCGATGCAAAATTCAGGACTGCATTCACTACTCTAGCCAGTTCAGTCGCAGCTTAGAATGAATGGCCATCTACTATTCCAACTAACCTAGTGGCCAATATTGCTACAGCCAGGATTCGGGACTTTACCCCAAATGAATCCTTCTTTATTCACCAGTTGCAAGTCCAAAGAGGATCCACAAGAGTTCCTCGATCAAGTTTAGAAAGTTACAGACATCATAGGAGTGACTTCCAGTGAGAGCATAGAGTTATCCACCTATCAACTACAAGATATATCCCATACATGGAATAAACAGTAAAAGGTAGATAGGGGTAAAGATACAGAGCCCATAGAGTGGAAGAGTTTGCTATAGCTTTCTTAGGTAGGTTCTTTTCCATAGAGTATAAAGAAGCCAAAGTGTTAGAGCTCATCAATCTCAGATAAGGTACAAAGAGCATAAAAGAATACTCCCTTAAGTACATTCAGTTATCCAGGTATGCTCCCCAGTAGTAGCAAACAGTAGATCTAGAATGAGTAAGTTTGTGTCAGGGGTATTAGGTAGAGTGGTTAATAAGTGTAGGACTGTGATGTTGGCTGGTGACATGGTCATATCAAGGTTAATGGTCTATGCTCAATAGATTGAAAAGTAGAAGCTTAAAAAGTAGGAAAGAGAAAGCAAGAGAGCCAGAACAGGTAGTTATAGTTTTGCTCAGCATGGGTCACAGGGTGGTAACCGCTCTCAGTTGTGTCAGAAATGCTCAGCCCTAGTTCATGATTTAGCTAGTGCCTCAGTATAAAAGTTTAGAAATGATTGTAAGAATGGGGTATCAGGCTCTAAGGGCCAGAGTAGTGAGAGCAGGATTCTTACTCATCCGCTTTGCGAAGAGTGTGGTAAGTATCATAAGGGTGTGCGTAGAGCCGATAGTGGTGTGTTTTTCGGATGTGGTGAGTTAGGTCACAAGGTCAGAGAATGTCCCCGATTAGGTTATTAGAGTCATCTTCTCTCTTCAGCTTAGTTCGCTCACCCAAATTAGTAGGGTGCCAATTCCAGCGCCATCAGTAGGCAACGCCCAAGCAGAATCTATGCACTTTGATCCTGGCAGAATCAGGAAAATCCTCCTGATGTAGTCACAGGTATGTTATAGATATCTCATTTATATGTTCACACTTCTTTAGATTCATAAGTTCCTTTTTTTTCTAAACCTTGCATAGCAGTTAAACCATGGGGTCAGAAATTCAAGCCTTCAGATTCTAGTTATAGTTCCAGTATGTATAGGTAATCACTAAGGGAAGACGATTCTCGACCTACTCTTATCTCAGCATAATTGGTTTGTACCACAGTCGTCACTTTACCTATGTATGTTTCACACACTTTCCATAGGATCGTGTGCGTGTCGACTTCCTAGCAAGACGGATTCCAACACCCTCAGTAGTACGAGCCATGTTCAAAGAACACAAATTTTAGACTCAGGTCATGCAGATCATGACTCAGGCGCTCATGTCATGTTTTACCATATGTTCAGTCCACATGACTCATGCTCTACTCCTAGTGATCAGTCAAGTTCAGATTATGTCATGTATACCTGCAGTTTAAATCTCATGATAAATCCATAATGTTGGTTTTCCATTTCTCAGGCCTTAGTCGATTGTTGAGGTTGATGTAGTATTTGTTTAAGCATCGGATCCTTGCCTATGCAAATCTTTCCCTAAGTAGTTATCAGTATCCAGTCTCAGTACTTTAATATCAGTCTAATAAGCCAGTCAGTAGGGAATAAGTTTAAATAGCCAGTATTTTAGTCTAGCAGTCAGTGAGACAAGTTCATACGATTTGGTTTTCCATTATTCCATCTATTTGCATTATCCAAAATCTCATTAATAAAACCATTCTAAGATGAATCAATCATGTAGATGCAATCTTGTCTCAGTTCATGTATCATTCCTCAATTTTAGATCTTAGCCAATCAGTCATGACTCAGCTTCTAGGTGCCTTGTACATTGCTTCAGTCTTCAATATCTCCGCAAAGCCAGTATTCTTCGAGAGACCTAGTGTCCCAAGGGGGAGATACCCCATAATTCCTTAATTCTCTCATGCCTTAAACTAAGTTATCTAAGCATAAAGAATTCGATTTAGAGTAGAGGGTACTCATAAGTTGACCCTCAAAGTTCCAACCTCAGCTGTGGGCCATCTATAAAAAGGTACAGTTTAATTTATGATATTTAGTTTGTATGTCACATATCAGACCAGACTGTTCCACTCATGCATGTTTGGTAAGACGATCTCGGGTTCATTAGCATTTCTGGTTAAGATAACATTTCTCCTTAGTCTTACTCAGTTTCATGTTTAGTGTTCATCATAAACTTTGTACTAGATACCCTTGCATATTCAGCAATGCATTCATATACCAGTTCAAGCATGTAATTATAAATTAGACATGCATTCTCATTAGGATAAATTCAGGTCATCAAAATATTAGGTTATGTACTCATGAGTCAATTATTAGTCATACATCACATATGCATGAATTCAGCTTATTAGTAATGCATTAGATATGCATGTTCAATATGTTATATTCAGCCATTAGTCATGTCAGTCATGAGATCGTGTTCTTGTTATTCATGTTCAGTATGTACGTCAGTGTATGTTATTCCCCTCACTCTCAGTCTCATTTGAGGATGAATGTTCTAAAGGGGGAGATATTGTAATACCCCATACTTTTTCTACCTTGAAAAGTTTCCAAAGAATGTTAGAAGCTTTCTTTAAAAGATGAATCCAATTTTGTACACGTGGTATTTTCAATTTTTTCACATTTTATCATGTGGGGAATCAAATAAGTTATCCATCCATACTAAATTTGCCCAAATCCGACACCCGGGTGGAGAGTTAGAGCCTTTTTAGTGAGGCAGTGTATCACCCGAGCCTTCAGCGCATTGTGGAGATAGCTCAAAAGGTAATTCTCAATTTCCAGTATTTCTCTAGAATAGTGGCACATCGTGCCAAAATTTTAGGTCACATACAAGGTGGCAACGTGATAGCTCCGTGTCTCGCCACTATGCAATTTTCCGTTTGTCACTTTCCAGTGACTTGGTGTGATAGTGGCACATCGTGCCAAGGATGAAAATTGGAAAATTTTCTCAAAAATTAAAGATGCATCCAGGGTTAAAAGGGTTAATTTTCCACCCCTATATATACCCAATAACACATGATTTAGTAATTTTTCAACTAAAATATACTAGTTTCTCTCAATTTTCTCTCAAGAACAAGCTAGGGTTTCTATAGATGATTCAAATTCAAGAAGATTTCACCGTCAATCCTTAAGAAATCACATCCCAGGTATGCATAGTGTTCATTCATGGACTCTTTTCATCTATGAAGTCCAAGAATCTCTTTTCAAATTCAAGTGTATGGATTTTTGTATGAATTCCAGGTTGGGTTTGTGTTGTTCATGTTGATAATGACCAATTGAGTTTTAATCCATGTTTGGTGATAAATTTCATATGGAATTGACTAGTAAAGATGTAGATTCATGTAAACCTAGGATTAAAATCCTTGGATGATGAAATTAGATATGAATCAACATGTTTGATTATTGTATAATATTGTCTACATATATTATGCCTACTATGTGTTTGATTAAATGCCTATACGAAGAAAAAGTGCCCAACTAGCATGATATTATGAAATTCCCATATTTGTACAAGTTTATGCATATCACATGTTTGATGAAGTTCTTCAATATATGAATTTTGAATTGTATTGTTGGTCATGTGTTCACGTAAGTCATGCTATGTCAGTTTCTTTCCATCGAGTCCTAGGGTACTTGTACTCGATAATTTAGCTGTGTGCCTAGAGCCATGTCATGTTTTTAAGATACTCTCAGTCAAGCTATGATCTATAGAACTCAGACAGTCATATGACTCAAGAAAACACAGAATTCTCAGCAATCTCAGTAGTTCAGTAATCTCAGTACTCAGTAATCTCAACAACCTCAGTATTCCCAGTCAATCTTAGTAACTTCAGTACTCTCAGTCAGTCCTAAGAACTTAGTACATTCCTTCAGTCAATTGATCTCAATCAATTCAATTTAGCTCTGCTAAATAATACCAATAGAATCAACTCAGTTCAGTTAATCAGTTCAGTGTCTTTCAGATAGGAGTAGGATTCAGCATCGAGCGAGCATAGGGATGGGGACTCACCCGCTAGATAGGACTGAGATTTATGGAAGAAATCCCTAAGTTTAAGAACTACCTAGCCAGAATAGGAATGATATGTCACTCATTAGATAGGACTGTCATACTCAAGGATCACCCGTTAGCACATTTAAATGTATAGGACTGATCCCAAGGGGTCACCCTGTAGATTAAGACTGAATCTATAGCAGTTGTCTTTACCAGTGGTGCGGTACTGACACCCTTCCAACTGGGGTTATAGGTTGGACCCAAGTTAGATTAGTACAGGGCATGTTGGTTAAATAAATACATCCCATAGTTTCAATTACAAAATCAGGACTGTCAGATACAGTCAATTCAGCTCAGTAGTATAGATTTAGGACTGTCAGATATAGTCACTCCTCATCATTATAAATAGGCCACAGGATCACCCACCAGATAGGACTAATCTAACTATGTTCAATTAGTATCAGTATCATCAGATATAGAGATCACAATCTAGATAGGACTGATCTCAGATTCAGTTACTCAGATACCGTACAAAACTCAGCTAGTTCATTCAGGTTTAGGACAGTCAGATATAGTCATTCTTGTTATCAGTTATATCAGTTATTAAAACTTATGTTATTAGGATTCATCTTCAGGACTGTCAGATACAGTCAACCAGATCAGTTTTTCATAGTAAAAAATGTTAGATAGAGTTATCCATGTATTAGTAACATAGTATCGGTCCCTCAATATTCAATAATATAGTATCAGTTTCTCACTTATTAGTGAATTAGTTGTCAATGTCAGTAGACACAGTAATCAGAACTCAGTATTCAGTCCTGTCATGATCTCAGTTATAGTTATGTATGCACGCATGTATTCTCACGTTCATATTAGTCAGTCAGTTAGTATTGTTTATACTTATGAACCTGTTGCATTCAGCCTACCTCACTTGTATACCAGTATATTTACAGTACTTACGCATTTGTGCTATGGTGTCTTATACCATAGGTTTAGAAGCATGAGCTCCAGAAAACCAGTAGCATCCCAGTTCAGCAATCAGAGTTAGCAGTAAGTCCTCATCCTTCAAGGACATAATGATTACATTACTATTTTAGTTTTTAGTTTATTTTAGTAGTTGGAGTTAGTTAGGGACATGTCCAATCAATACCTTAGTTAAATAGTTTAGAGTCTTTCAGAGTACAGTATGTTCAGATAATTATCTCAGTTGTTTTTGTATTGTTATACCATATTTTTCAGTTATGTACTAGTATTGAACCTTATGGCCTTTCAGTTCATGTTTCCGCATTTACAATATTATTACTATTAGTCAGTGCTCAGTTTATAGATATCAGTCATGGGTTAGCTTGTGGTCCTTCGGGGTCATGGGCACGTGTAGTATTTCGGGTCCCAGATTTAGGGCGTTACAAACTTGGTATCAGAGCATAAGGTTCAATAGTGTCGTAGAAAGTCTAAAAGCTGCATCTAGTAGAGTCTTGTACATGGTGTGTTGTGCACAACACTTATGTGGAGGAGGCTATGAGATGTTTTAGGAATAGTTTCCCTTATTTCAATATTCATGTCGTGCCAGTAAGCAAGAGCTCCAGCTAAACTCTCAATCTAATCTGTTTTTTCCCTTAGTTTATAGATCATGCCTCCCAAAAGGTCTAATGAAGGGGAAAATGAAAGTCAATCAGCACCTCAGCCAGTCCATGCAGATCGCCTAGATGACTATGTTTCGCATGCAGAATTCAGGACTACATTCACTACTATAGACAGTTCAGTAGTAGCTTAGAATAAACGGCCAGCACTGTTCCAGCCAATCCAGTGTCCAATGTTGCTGCAGCCAGGATTCGGGACTTCACCCAAATGAATCCTCTTTTATTCGCCGGTTCCAAGTCTGAAGAAGATCCATAGGAGTTTCTCGATCAAGTTCATAAAGTCACAGACATCATAGAGTGACTTCCAGTAAGAGTGTAGAGTTAGCTACTTATCAGCTTCAAGATATAGCCCATACATGGTATAAATAGTAGAAGGTAGACATGTGTACAGATACAGAGCCCTAGAGCAGAAACAAGCCAAAGTGTAAGATTTTATCAATCTCAGACAAGGTACAATGAGCATAAAAGAATTCTCCCTTAAGTTCATTCAGTTAGCCAGGTACGCTCCCCATGTAGTAGCAGATAGTATATCTAGAATAAGTAAGTTTATGTTAGGAGTATTAGGTAGAGTGGTTAAGGAGTGTAGGACTGCGATGTTGATTGGTGACATTGACATATCTAGGTCTATGGTCTATGCTCAACAGCTTGAAGAGTAGAAGCTTAAGAAGAAAGAGAGATAAAGCGAGTGAGCCAGAACAGGTAGTTATAGTTTTTCTCAGCATGGGTCACAGGGTGGTAATCGTTCTCAGTTGTGTCAGAAATGTTCAGCCCCAGTTCACTCTTCAGCTAGTGCCACAGTATCAAAGTTCATAAATGACTGTAAGAATGGGGCATCAGGCTCTAAGGCCCAGAGTAGTAAGAGCAGGATTCTTACCCATTCATTTTGCGAAAAGTATGGTAAACATCATAAGGGAGTATGTAGAGCTGGTAGTGGTGTGTGTTTTGGATGTGGTGAGTTAGGTCACAAGGTCAGAGATTGCCTCCAGTTAAGTTATCAGAGTTATCTCCGCAGCTCAGTTCGGTTACCCAAATTAGCAGGGTGCCAATTGCAGCGATACCAGTGGGCAACGCCCAAGTAGACTCTATGCAATTCAATACCAGTAGAATCAGGAAAATCCTCCTGATACAGTCACAGTTATGTTATAGATCTCTCATTTACATGTTTATGCTTCTTCAGATTTATGAGTTCCTTTTTTTTTAAAACCTTGCATAGCAGTTAAACCATGGGGTCAGAAAGTTAATCGTTCAGATTCTAGTTATAGTTCCAGTATGAGTAGGTAATCACTGAGGGAAGATGATTCCTGACCTATTCTTATATCAGTACAATTGTTTTATACCACAGTCATCACTTTACCTACTCATGTTTCACCCACTTTTCATAGGATCATGTGCGTATCAAATTCCTAGTAGGACGGGTTCCAACACCCTCAGTAGTATGAGCTATGTTCCATGAACATTGAAATTTCAGACTGGGGTTATGCAGCTCATAACTCAGGTACTTATGTCATGTTTTACCATATGTTCAGTCCATATGACTCATGCTCTACTCATAGTGATCAGTCAATTTGAGATTATGTCATGTATACCTCCAGTTTAAATCTCTTGATAAATCCATAATGTTGATATTGTATTTCTCAGGCCTTAGCCGATTATTGACGTTGATGTAGTATTTGTTTAAGCATCGGATCCTTACCTATGCCAATATTTTCCTGAGTAGTTATCAGTATCCAATCTCAGTACTTTAATATCAGTCTAATCAGCCAGTCAGTAGGGAATTAGTTTAAATAGACATTATTTCAATCTAGCAGTCGGTCAGACAAGTTTGTACGGTTTGGTTTTCCATCTTTCCATCTATTCGCACTATCCAAAATGTCATGAATAAAACTATTCTAAGATGAATCAATTATGTAGATGCAATCACAGCTCAATTCATGTATCATGCCTCAATTTTAGATCTCAGCTAATAAGTCACAACTCAGCTTCTAGGTGCCTTGTGCATCACTTTAGTCTTCAATATCTCCACAAAGCCAGTATTCTTCGAGAGACCTAGTGTCCCAAGGGGGAGATACTCCATAATTCCTCAGTGATCTCATACCTTAAACTAAGTTCTCTTCACATAAAGAATCCAATTTATAGTAGAGGGTATTCATAAGTTGACCCTCAAAGTTCCAACCTCAGTTGTGGGCTAGGTATTAAGAGGTTCAGTTCAGTTCATGATGTTCAATTCACATGTCATGTATCAGACCAGACTCAGTTAGGTTCTCATGTTTCCGTTCATGCATATTTGGTAAGATGATCTCGGTTTCATTAGCATTTTTGGTTAAGATAATATTTATCCTTAGTCTTACTCAGTTTCATGTTAAGTGTTCATCACAAACTTGGTACTAGGTACCCTTGCATATTCAGCCATGCATTCATATATCAATTCAAGCATGTAATTATACATTAGACATGCATTCTCATTGGGAGAAATTCATTTCATCAAAATATTTGGTTATGTACTCATAAGTCAATTATTAGTCATGCATTAGATATGCATGAATTCAGCTTATTAGTCATGCATCAGATATGCATGTTCAGTATGTTATATTCAGCCATTAGTTATGTCAGTCATGAGATCATATTCCAGTTATTCATGTTCAGTATGTACGTCAATGTATGTTATTATCCTCACTCTCAGTCTCATTCGAGGATGAATGTTCTCAAGGGGGAGATATTCTAATACCCCATACTTTTCCTATCTTCAAAAGTTTCCTAAGAATGTTAGAAGATTTCTTTGAAAGATAAATATCCTTTTGTACATGTGGTATTTTCAATATTTTTACTTTTTATCATGTGGGGAATCGAATAAGCATCCATCCATGCCAAATTCGCCCAAATCTAACACCCGGCTGAAGAGTTAGAGCCTTTTTAGTGAGACAGTATATCACCTGAGCCTTCAGTGCATCGCAGAGATAGCTCAAATGGCAATTGTTAATTTCTAGTGTTGCTTTGTGATATTAGAGCATCGCACCAAACTTCCAGGTTGCAGACAAGGTGGAAACACGATAGCTCCGTATCACGCCACCATACAATTTCCCATTTGTCACTTTTCGATGACTTGGTGTGATAGTGGCGCGTCGCGCCAAGGATGAAAATCAAGAAATTCAGAAATTAAAGACGCATCCAGGTTTAAAAGGGTCAACTTACCACCCCTATATATGCCCAATAATATGTGATTTAGTAATTCTTCACCCAAAATATACTAGTTTCTCTCAAGTTTCTCTCAAGAACAAGCTAGGGTTTCTATTACAGATTCAAATTCAAGAAGGTTTTACCGTCAATCCTCAAGAAATCATATCCCAGGTATGCATAGTGTTCATTTATGATATCATTTCGCTTATGAAGTCCAAGAATATCTTTTCAAATTCAAGTGTATGGATTTTTGTATGAATTCCATATTGGGTTTGTGTTGTTCATGTTGATAATCACTGATTGAGTTTTATCCATGTTTGGTGATAAATTTCATGTGGAATTGACTAGTAAAGATGTAGATTCATGTAAACCTAGGATTAAAACCCTTGGATGATGAAATTAGATTGAATCATGATGTTTGATTATTGTATATTATTGTCTGTATATATTATGCCTACCATGTATTTGATTAAATGCCTATACGAAGGAAAAGTGCCCAACTAGCATGATATTATGAAATCCCCATGTTTGTACAAGTTTATACATATCACATATTTGATGAAGTGCTTCAATATATGAATTATGAATTGTGTTGTTGGTCATGTGTTCACGTAAGTCATGCTATGTCAGTTTCTTTCCATCGAGTCCTGGGGGTACTTGTACCCAACAATTTAGTTGTGTGCATAGAGCCATGTCATGTTTTCAAGATACTCTCAGTCAATCTATGCTACATAGAAATCAGTCAATTATGTGACTCAGGAAAACCTACAAATCTAAAAACTCTCAGTAATCTCAGTAGTTCAGTAATCTCAGTGATCTCAGTACTCAGTAATCTCAGCAACCTCAATATTTCCAGTAAATCTCAGTAACTTCAGTACTCTCAATCAATCCTCAGAACTTAGTACAATCTATCTATCAATGGATCATAATAAATTCAGTTTATCTTTGCTAAACAATACCATTATAGTCAGCTTAGTTCAGTTAATCTGCTCTATTCAGTTAATCAGTTCAGTGTCTTTCAGATGGGAGTAGTATTTAGCACTGAGTGAGCCTAGGGATGGGGACTCACCTACTAGATAGGACTAAGATCTCTAGAAGAAATCCCTAAGTTCTAATACTCGTAGCCAGCATAGGAACGAGATGTCACCTGTTAGATAGGACAGATATACTCAGGGATCACCCATTTGAATATTTAAATGTATAAGACTAATCCAAGGGGGTCACCCACTAGATTAGGACTAACTCTAAAGCAGTTGTCTTTACCAGTGGCGCGGTACTGACACCCTACCAACTGGGGTTATAGGTTAGACCCCAGTTACCTTAGTATGGGATATGTCATTTAAATGAATAATCCCACAGTTTTAGTTACAAAATTAGAACTGTCAGATACAGTCAATTCAGCTCAGTAGTATAGATTTAGGAATGTCAGATACAGTCACTCCTTATCATTATATATAGACCATAAGATCAGCCACCATACATGAATGATCTCAACTATGGTTAATCAGTATTAGTATCATCAGATGTAGAGATCACCCACTAAAAAGGACTGATCTCAGATTCAGTTACTCGAATATAGTACGAAACTCAGCTATTTCCCTTAGGTTCAGGACTGTCAGATACAATCACTTATGTTATAAGTTATATCAGTTATTAGAACTTATGTTATTAGTATCAGCTTCAAGACTGTCAAATACAATTAACTAGACCAGTTCTTCATAGTCAGAACTGTAAGACACAGTTATCCATATATCAATAACATAGTATCAGTCCCTTAGTGTTCAGTAATACAGTATCAGTTTCTCACTCATCATTGACTCAAATGTCAACATCATTAGACTCAGTAGTTAGAACTCAATATTCAGTCCTATCATGATCTTAGTTATAGTTACGTATGCATGCATGTATTCTCATGTTTATGTTAGTTCGTTAGTTAGTATTGTTCATGCATATGAACCTATTATATTCAACCTGTCTCACTTGCATACCAGTACATTCAAAGTACTGATGCATTTGTACTATGGTCTCTTATACCATAGGTTTAGAAGCACGATCTCCAGAGAACTAGTAGCATCCTAGTTCAGCAATAAGAGTTAGCAGTGAGTCCTTATCCTTCGAGGACATGATGATCACATTACTATTTCAGTTTTTAATTTATTTTAGTAGTTGAAGTTACTGGGGACATGTCCTATCAACTCTTTATTCAGACAGTTTAAAGGCTTTCAGACTACAGTATGTTCAGACAATTATCTCAGTTGTGTTTGTATTGTTATACCATATTTTTCAATTATGTACTAGTATTAAACCTTATGGCCTTTCAGTTCATGTTTCTACATTACGATATTATTACTATTATTTAGTGCTCAGTTTATAGATATCAGTCATGGGTTAGCTTGTCGTCCTTTGGGGTGATGGGCATCATGTAGCATTCTGTGTACCAGATGCGGGGCATTATAATTTTTCCCATCATTGATCACATGGTTACGAAATAAGGATGGGGTTGATAAGAAGGGTGATTATCGTATGAAGTGTCCTACAAAAAAATTCATCCATTAAAAAATAAGGGGCTTAATAATGTACTTAAGAAGGGGAAGATTAAGATGAATTGACTACATTTGGCACTTTAACCATAGCTAGTGAGAGTCGTGATCTAGCAAGAGCGTAGTGTCTATTAACCCACTTAATTCTGGACCCTCCAAACTTTGATACATATTTGTCTAGTTGCATGATATGGATGCCTATATTTGACAGCTTATAGAAGGCCTTCCAATATTCCAAGGGAAGAGTTATTTCTCCCGTTCGATGCCTAATCTACTTACCTTGTCCACATAGCTCGTGACCATTAATACATTAAAAAAGGTTGGTGAAGGTGAAGGAAAGGGAAAAAAGATAAAAGAGCATGAAAAGAAAAAAATTAAATTCTTTAACAAGATGATGAACACACTTTAGAATTTCTATAACACTAAAAATAATGATGGTGAGCAGGAGGAGGAGGAGGATTACTATGTCCTAAAGAATCCCTTCAGGTCTAATTTTGATTGATACACCTTCCAGGGAGCCCCTTATCTTTTATGTTATGATGTTATGCATTATGTACACCATAATTTCTTTAGTTGGGAATGGTTTATGTGATGTATTTATGTCCCTGTTGGATCGACTATTGCTTTATGCTTTTTATATGCTCTCCAAGCTTGATGTTTTGATTTAGATATTGTATGACCTTGTCAAACCTTTGGATTTTGTTTTGGATATTATCGCACCCTTTTTGGGCTTTATTATTATTCTTTTAAGTATTACTGTTCTTTTACATTGATTATTTTGGTTGCATTGGTCATTTGTTTTTATTTTCATTTTTAGATTAGTTTTTTTATGTTAGCCTTTTATAGTTTTTTGATTGATAGTTTCTTTCGAGCGATCTTTTCCTAATGATATATTGATTGAGGACATTCTTAGGAGAAAATTAGTATTTTTGGGTGTTGGTTTTATTAGTGCAGGAAAAGTCTGAGTACCCATAGAATTATGAATTGGGTTATGTTTGTTGTTGCTATGGTGATGTCTAAGTAGTCACAACATTTTTGCCCTTATTGGAATCACAATATAGAACTGTGGCCTATTTGATGCTAATAGAGTTAGTCTTGCATTGTGAAATGTTGAAATGAGCATACCCCTCCAAATTTTTTGTGAAAACAAGTGCATGGAAGTTATGACAACACTTTGACTCTTCTTGTGACTCTTAGTTATTTAGGTGGTGACAATGTAAAAAATGACTATTTTGTTCTTGTTTAGGAAGTGAAACCAATCCATATAGAATAGCTTGCATTCTATGTGTGGTGATTTATTTCTTGATAATTCTTGTGCATACGTGTGTCACCTACAACTTTCTCGATTGGTCGTTCAATGCTAATCTTGATTGTACATGGTTGGTAAAATGATCTTAGGCCTTATTTTTTACTTTTGGAAACTACTTTAGCCTTAAAATCCTACCCGTGAATGAATATTATCACTAGTTACTCCACTTGAGCCTAATAACCTTTCTTTGGCAACCGCATTACAAGCCTTGACCCTTTTCGAAAACTTTTCTTCTCTTGAACCCTACCCTTCTTGAACTTGACCAACTTAAGGTTAAAATTCTAAGTTGGTGGTGTGGTGTAAGGTGGAAGAGGTGATCATGTGTTGTGGTTTTGTATGTAAGTACCTTATGAATAAAGCAAAAATTGAATAAAGCAAACAAAAAGAGAAAAGAAAAGAAAATGAGAAAAAAAAAAAGTTTTCAATAAAGTGGTGAACTAGAATGAAAAAATATAGGTACTTGTGTGTTGTATTAAAATGAAGTGGCGAATAATCAAAGTTTGATTTATATTGTGTTCTGTGGAGTTCAAGGAAGGTGTAGTCACTTTTCCTAAATGCTCATCTACCCTTCCCCAAACTTATATTTCAAGCTAGAAAAAGTCCTTGGAAATCTCCAACCCAATGTTTTTGAATTGGTAGAGATTGAATATAAGGGCAAGCCTATGGTATGATATTTGTCTGGCTAGAAGTTCCTTATTGAGTGTGAGTGTTTCTTGAATTTGTCTATTGTATAAGTTTGTAGATATTGTGGCATTTTGGGACCTTCTTTCTTGTGAAGGCATGTAAACTAGGATAGATTGGTGAAGTTGACAATTTCCAAAAATAAATCAAAGGAGCATGTTTGATTGAATATTGATTGAGAGACACTTCTTGAGAATTGGTTGTTATTACTTTATCATTCTTGAAATTCCATTCTATTCTTGAAAATTGTTTTTGAATTTGAGAAGGTTGCTTGGGTGAGCTTCACGTGCTTGTTGACTAATTATTAGTACCAACCAAAATTATAATCCTTGTGCTTTTGTGAATTGTTGAGCTTGAATTGATATCCTTATAGAGCTTTGATATTGTTTTTCTTGAGGACAAGCAAAGTCTTTAAGTTGGGGGTGTTGAGGAATTTGTATCTGTTTTCTTATGATTTTGTTTTTTCAATCTATAAAATGAGGCTAAATTTCCATTGAATAGTGTATTTTTAGGTATTTTGAATTTAAAAGGAGTCCTGACAAAAACGGGTGAAATTTAGGCAAAACGGAGTTAAACCATAGCTGAAATGGACAAGTTTGGAAAATTAAAAAAAATCCTCATCACTATTGCAATGGAGTAAGGTTGTGATCATGACCTATTAAAATTCAATGCCACACAATCAAGTGAGAAGCAGCCGCAATCAACTAATAGTCAATTCCTCACGACCGCAAGGCCACCTGATCGCGACAATGATTAAAAAAATGGTACCAGGTATCAGGGGCAAATCTGGAATTTCACAAACTCAATTACAATTTACAAATCTGATCTATAGAAAGTCCAACACATCTTTGGTATAATTTACAACCTTGGAGTGTAGGGTTCTAGCCCAACATCCTTGGAATTGATGATTGCAAGCTTTGTATTGTTTATTTCTCAAACCCTTCTTTTTTCCTTGCTTTGTATGGAATATTTAGGTGTAATTACATTTGATACTTGAGTATTTATAGTTAAATATAATGCAATACTTTTGTATTGAATTTGGGTTTTGATTCTATCTTATGCTTACATATTGATTAATTACTCTTGATTTAGAAATGGGTTATTATTACCTAAATTAATCTCATGTTCTACCATTTCTACTTTAGTTGGGCTCGAAAGAGAATATTGGAGTAGGTATCGCCCATCTACCTTGATTAATTCTCGAAAGGGCTAATCGATGTTGGGAAAGATTAGTTTAGCATGATTTTAGATGTATGATCTATCTTATGGAATTTGTTGCTAGACATAGTCAAATCCAAGTGTAGCCTAAAGTTGGTTTGTCATTCATACATCTATGCTTGGTTTGACGGAAAAAGTGAAAACTAAACCTCAATGTTCAAAAACTGTTTGTAGGTAATTTCAAATCCAAGAATAATTTGCTAAACTAGTGGTTAGATTTTGAGTAGTTAATTGAATACGATGAATCATTGATTAAATTGATTTGTCGTGTCATGTTCCTTGTTTCCCGTCATATTTAAATTCATTGATCACTTGTTCATCTTTTAAATTGGTTCATCCTTTTTCATTTTATAAACCAAAAACCCCTCAAAACACTTGTATCTTTGTTTGAATTTTAGTGAGTTACTTTTATTTCGTACCAACTCGATTGCCACTCATATTGTTCCCTGTGGATTCAACCTTGACTCCTTGATGAGTAAAATATTTTGATAGCATCTGTTACACCTATTCAACAGTGTAATTCAAGCATTATCAATGTGGGCATTCTCATATTTGGTTTGATAATTAGACTCAACTTGGTGCTTTCCACTATTATTTACCTATAACACACATCAAGAAACACCATGAATCAATAAAAGATAGAAAAATTATGACTCTTGGAGGGTGGAATCAGAATTTAATGTTGGAAATATTTAATAAAGAGGTTTGTAATCATGTGAATAGGGTAATTAGAGTAGAGCATGAATCTGATGAATTTGATAATCCATGGGGGATGTTGAAAAACATATAAAAATTTACAAGGAGTAGTGCATGGAAGTTGCTTGGACAAACAAGATATCCACAAGAAAGAATTATGAACATTTGGAAAAAGAAATACCATTTACTGTGTCTTTCTTTGGATACTTTAGAAATGTCACAACCCGAGACTACCCCCTAGTGTAATACAGTGCTTAGAGTCATATGTGACCCCAAGCTAACCCATGGCCTAGCATGACT
>NC_061116.1:78798156-78841797 GCF_002878395.1 Capsicum annuum | reverse complement strand
ATGACTCTAAGAATAATAAAGTAAACTGATAAATACTATGCAAAAATTGAACTAAAAGATATAACCTTAAGAAAATAAAATCAACTGTATAAAATCAACTGTAAACATCAAAATTGGAAACTGAACTAAAAGATATAACCATAATAAAATACAATCAACTATAAATATCAAAACCCATAATGTACACAAAACCATTATGCTGAAAGTCTGGGTGATTATCTATAAGCCTTTACTAAGATGAGTTTCTAGGACAAATTCTCAGCTAACTCTAATTGTCTGAAACTATAATAAAACTAACAAGAAATATTGATAATGGTCCACAAATGATGATGACTCACCAAACACTACTGTTAGAGTGATTATTGAATCAAGCTAACCATAATTGGGATGTTGAACGTCTGAATATATATTAATAGACAATATGGCACAAAGGAAAGTATGTGATTAGTACTTTAAATGTACTGAGCATGTGAGATATGCTCTATACTATGTAAGCTAAATATGTTGAAATTTATATCCAAATATCAACATGGAGTAAAATCTTTAAACTAATTCAATGACCAAGTAATAAACGTAAAATAATGTCATATACTAAAATAACAAAACACAAGTTCATGCGAGGTCTGAGACTGAACTGTAGGGGCTACTATTAACCAGCATACCATATCTGAGTTAAACTGATACAAAATAGCTTACAACCAAACTAACAAGATGTTATCAAGATGAACAACACCACTATGGATTCAATACAAAGCCGAGAATAGGATATAAACACAATAAAATGTAAAGATAGATAGATAGTGAGATATAGTCTTATACAATAACCAAGAACCTGAGTGTGTATCAAATACAAAGACCCCTATAAATTGTATAAACAACACCACACTCTTACGAAGATCTCAAGGGAACCGGAATCCTCGACCAACCCTCGTGTCTAAATGGGTAACCAACACAATGGTTCCACAGTGTCACAAGTGAATCCACACTTGCTCAACTGATTCCGCATTTGTAATAAACTCTTAAAAAGAAGTCTTTCAAAAAAATCAAAGTCGCTGAAAAATGACCGAATGAACGCTATTTAAAGTCTTAGGCTACACTTACATAGTGAATGAACAAAAGGCCCTTAATGAGTTCCTACACTCCATAGGCGCCTCTTGCTCGAAGTAAATAACAAAAGGGCCCTTATGAGGGGCGGCCTTGGAGTGTAATTGGCTCTTGTCCATGCTTCACACTTGTGCCCTTGGTTAGGCATCAAAGGTAATCCCCGAGCTTGAGTCATTTTTATGTGTTGGACTCCAATGATATCGTCTAAAGCTATGAAGCCATTTTGAATCGTATCATCCTCCCCTTCTTGAAAAGGATTCAACCTCGATCCAAGCCTTGCAAAATAGTAGGAGACATAAGCAAACACACTTTCCTCATGGCATGAGGGTTAGGGTTCGAAAAGAAACAACCTGTCCATCCACATAAGCATGAAATGAAACAAGAGACAAGAGTTGTTCACCAACCTATCCATTTCATAAAGTTTTTGACTTTCTTTTCATCTTTTTGGTAAAACACCTTTTTGAAAGTCTTTTGGTTTTTTTCTCTTTTGTATGCCATGGTAGGTGCCCTTTCTCCCTCTTGGTAATACACATTTTAGGAAACCCTTCGTCTCTTTTCCTCTTTTGTAGGAGTCTTGGAATATGTTTTCAAGACTAAAAAAGACTACATTCTCTTTCCACTTGGGTTTAGACCCACTTTCTCTTCAACAAATTATGAAGAGGATAAAGAACACCAAGAACACAACTTTTGAATCTTGGAGTTCGAAGGTTCACGTTGGACCAACATCAAAAACACATGTTCAAGCTCAAATCTTCAACAACAAACATCAACAACACATATTTCAAGCCACCAATCCTCAACAACAAAGAACAACAACACATTTTTCAAGCTCAAGATTTAGATCTAGACTCAAATAGTGTTAGTGATGAAGAACCTAATACTAGAAACAATCAAAACACACAAAAACTCCTAGATATAGATTCAAAGTCTCGGTCGAGATACACAAATAAGAACAACTATCTTCGGCCAAGGTACAAAACAAGAACAACTACTTTTGTGAGATTTTCTAAGTAACAAACCAGAGATTGATTTTGTTGGAACAAAATAAGCCTTTCTTTGATACCAAATGATACAAAACAACCAACAACCAAAATAACAAGATGTTAACAAGATGAAAAAAAACACTATGGATTCAGCACAAAGATGAGAATAGGATACAAACACAGCAAAACATAAAGATAGATAGATAGTGAGACATAAGTTTATACAATAAACAAGAACCTAAGTGTGTATCAAACACAAAGACCCCTATAAACCATGTAAAAAACACCACACTCTTATGAATACCTCAAGGGAACCAGAATCCTCGAGAACCCTCGTTCCTAAATGACTAACCAACACAATGATTCCACGTTGCCACAAATAAATCCACATTTGCACAAGTGATTCCACACTTGTAATAAACTCTCAAGAGAAGTCTTTCAAAAATATCAAAGATGCTAAAAATGACCTAATGAAAGCTATTTAAAGCTATAGGCTACACTTATTACATAATAAATGATCAAAAGTCACTTAAGGAGTTCCTACACTCCATAGGCGCCTCTTGATCCATGGAAATGACAAAAAGGACCTTGTGAGTGGTGGCCTTGGAGTGTAATTAGCTCTTGTCCATGCTTCACACTTTTGCTATTGGTTAGGAATCAAAGGTAATCCCCGAGCTTGAGTCATCTTTATGTGTTGGCCTCCAATGATATTGTTGAAAGCTATGATGCCCCTTTGACTCATATCATAGACAAGGACCAACTAGTAACCTTATTGGATGGATGTTCAGTACATTGCCAAGGTTATAAACACTGGATGGCATAGATCCACTAATCTAAAGTCCAAAAGACTCTAATGTCAACCTAAGGTGGAAACGTAGTCCTGGGACTTAGGTTATCTGAACCCGTGTCCTCTTGGTGTTAAGTGATACTCTCAACTGAAGATAAACTAATACAATAAAATGCTAAACAATAATGATATTTTGATATTGAAAGGTAAATGAGTATTCAACTGACAATACATGATATCCTAAGTCATCGAGTGTTATAACCCGCCATCTCACAACAATAAAATTAAACGTGGCAATACTATAATCTGACTTTAATAAGGATTTCATAACTTAACCAAAATCTGGGAATTCATTTATATAATAAGGGTGTATACTCAAGAATATGCTCAAATTTATAGGAACACTTATATTTATGGTTTTTCCAAAACAACGAGTTGAAATATATTAGAATTCACACTTCTCATGGAAACCCTAAACTTTAAAGTAAGAATTAACTTGAGTAATAAGAAACTTGAAGAAATATCTAAATTTGAAGCTTAAATAAGAAGAGCCCTAGTTTGTTCTAAAGAAGAGAATTTACCTCTTTTCACTTATTTTTGCTCAGTGGTGATTGTTTTATAAATAATGGGGGACTTAGGTCATTATTAACATTAAATAGATTAAAAAACGTAGTTTAGGGGTTTAAAAAGTAGAAAATATTGGAATGCCCCTTATAAAATGTAACTAAAAAGATACAAGGGTAGACGTATGACCTATCCCATAATCATAAAACTAGCCTATGATTGTGGGTGTCATTCGTGATTGGGTGGATAGGATGGATCCTCTATGTACTCGATCAAATAAGCCTTGATATAGTTATGGGACTCACCTATAATTGTGCCTTAGTTTGTAGGTTGAAAGTACAAGCTAAATAAGATTTTAAAGTTAAGATCATTCCTAAGATCATGGTTTCTAACCATGGTCATGGTTTCCTATTGTGTTTGGAGGTATATTTGTCAACTTTTAGGCTCTTAGGGTTGTATCATGCAAACGAGAGCATCATACGGTTGTGGTTTCTACCATGATCATGAATGCTTTTGTGGTATCTAAGCCCATGGATCGAAAGAAGGAGTTACCTACCAAGGAAATTCCTACAAAGTTACCTACAAAGGAAGCTACTACAAAGAGGCAAGATGACCAATCCTATTGGTCCAAGTTAATGCATGTAGGTAAATTTCCTTGTAAGACACATAAGAAGGACATAATAACAAGTTCAGGAATTAGTTTCTTTGAGATTTCTTAATGGTGTATGTATTTTATGCTTACATTATGTGGTTCTTTCAATATAAATCTGCAATCTATTTGTTGTTTTGAGAAGAGTCTTAGGTGTGTACTTGATGTGCAACTCTTGTTTTCTAATTCTTATCTTACTTATATGGTTGGGCAAGTTGAAGTAATAGGGAGGACTCTTAGGAGTATGATAAATTCCATGAATAGAGACAACCCAATTTCTCATAATTCCTCTAATAGCATGATTCCATTGGTGAATACACTTCTTATGGGAAGTTTCTTTAAGAGAAAAGATGTAATGTGCTTAAATTGTCTTGCTCATCTTTTTGTATACTTATGTTTGAGGTTAATTTAGATGAGATGGTATGCTTACCTCTTTTCTTTTCTATCTTTTTGTCTATGATGATGGCTATATTTATATTAAAATATTATTTGTATGAACATGCGTTGTCTTGAAAAGAAGGATGATGTGCATCCTAATGAATAGACTCTTTCCTTAGTTTCTCAAACCTCTAGTGACTTTATTACTAACTTTCTTGAGTACCTTGCTACTCTTAAGTATAGAAACACCTTGGATGGGACTCATCTTTTTCGTACCTTTCTTTACTGCCTTTTTTTCATTTGATAACATCCATGTTGATACTGGAATTATTTTAGATAGAGGTAGAAGTTCTTGGGTATGATCTTTTGGTAAATAAAGAAACATTTGTGCCTTACGACCTTGGTAGTTTCCTTGTTTCATAATGCTTCTTATAGCTAACACATTTTTGTAATGTATGATAAATTTGGTCTATTGATAATGAAGGATTATTGGTTGTATGTCAAATGTGTTCCTCCTTGGGATGGAAATATTGATGTTAACCTTTGTTCTAACTCTCGTGCTTCAAGGAAATATTGGTTGTTGTCCTTCTCTTGTGCTTTTAGGATTTAGCTTTGAGGACAAATCTTCTTTAAGAAGGAGAGGATAATACAATTAAAAATGCCTCTACAGCTTTGAATGGGATGATCATGAATTTAGAGGTGCTTGAATACTCCTTAGTGCTATCACAAAGGTTCAAAAGGATGGAGATTACCTTCAAGAAGGGTCAAGAGGCAATGAATATGCGCTACCACATGAACATACAGGAGAGCACATGCATCTATATATGACTTTAGTAGGTTATTCCAATGTCACCTGTGTTACTATATGCATAAGCAGGTCATTGGGGTGCATAGGCATGTGCCAATTTTTGAAATGGGTCACTTTTGAGCCCAATATTGTAATAATTAGCCCTAGTCTATAAATAGGAGTTTCCCTTTCATTTTTAGACCAACTTTGATTATAATGAACTATTACTCTCTTATAAGTATGTGTGAGCTTGGATTAGCTTACGTTTGATTATCATTTAGAAACATTGGTTGCTTAGGAATCTATTCTCTTATGGTCAACGTAGGAGTTAGGTGTTTTGTTTAGATTATTGAAGAGAGTATTAAGGGCTTAATGTACCCTTTGTTTGCTTTCAATTACATCCTTTGGGTCTATCTTTACCTGCTTTTATCTGTCCTTTTATCTTTATTCTCATATCATACATAGTCTTTGTTTCTAAGTTTGCTATTTATCATCCTAGAAGGCATTTTTGGTAAATGCGTAGAGCTGAAGTTAGAAGAATACTTTAATATAATCTACACTGTACCGCATGATAAGAACATAAAAGAAGTGAAACTTTTCTTAAAATGTTTCATAGCCTCTAACTTATAAGTGTGGCGCACTTCACACAAATGATAAAACTCTATATAATGTGACTTTTAGACATCCTGAGACACTTTAAACCCAATGCTTTGATATCAAATTTTTTATAACCCGAGGCTACCCATTAGTCGTAACACGGTTCTTAGAGTCACAAGTGACCCCAAGCTAACCCATGGCCAGGACAAACACTAAGAATAATAAGTAAACAGATCAACACTAAGTAAAAACTAAGCTAAAGATACAACCATAAAAGAATAAAATCAATATGAAATATCAAAACCTATAATGTATATAAATTATCATGTTGAAAGTCTAACTGATTTTTTGAATGCCTCTACTAAGATAAGTTGTTGGGACAAGCCCTCGGCTAACTCCAACAGTCTGAAACTAAAATAACACTAAAATGAAATGTTGATTATTGGTCTTCAAATTATGAGGACTTACCAAACACTGCTACTAGAGTGACTTTTAAATCAAGCTAACCACGATCAAGATGTTGAACTTCTAAACCTATAGTATAAGAAAATATAGTTAAAATAAAAGTATGTGGTCAGTACTTTGAATATACTGAGCAGGTGAGATATGCACTATACTATGTAAGAAAAATATGCTAAAATTTACATAATAAGCTAAACAAGGACTAAAATCTATAAACTGATGCAATGACCAAGTAATAATGTGGAACAGTGTGATATACTAAAATAATTGAACACAAGTTTATGAGAGGTCTGAGATTGAAATATATGAGCTACTATTAATCGAAATACCCTATTTGTCCTAAACAGGGCCCAACTAGTAATCGCAGTTAGATGGGTGTTTAGTACCTTGCCAATGGTACGAACATTGGTTGGAGTGGATCCACTAATCTAATGTCCCAAGACTATAATGTCAACCTATGCAATCAACGTATTTTTGGGACTTGGGTCATCTGAACCCGTGTCTTGAAACACCCTAGCTTTGACCCTTAGAAAATTTCTTGAGTTTGAGATCTAGACATCATACGACTTGAGGGTACTTGTCTTATGATGTGAATATGGTTTGGAGTCCTTGGTCATATGATACTCGATATGGTTTTGGTTGTCTTCTGTCCAAGGTATGAATGGGCATCATACTAGTTTATAAAAGGGTATGAGAAGTATAGTGTCAAATCATATAATATCCTATGTCTATCCTAGATGATTCTGCCTGGGTATAGTTCTAGGGTACCAATTATATGATTGGATATGAGTTAGTCCATGAACTCATATATTAGACAATCATAGTATGATTGGTGTGTACCACTCATAGTATGATTGGTGTACGAGTTGGGGGGGGTCGTACCCTCTTTTTCTCCTTTTTAGCTTTTAAGTTGAGGATATTTTAGACATTTTCACCCCAAAAACCCTTAAGAACCCACATCTTAAAACACATTGTGGCCTGTCATAACACACTTGGAAAGATCCAATCACTCCTAAAACTCTCTCTAAACACTCTCTTGAAGATTGGGCTAGGGTTTCTTTAGGTGTTCATCTAGAGGCTCAAGAGTCAAGTTCTTTTCGTGAATAAGGCATGTGACTCTTCGTTCATTTTTACTTCATGAAAATCATGTGTTTAAAACTTTGTTTATAATCCATTAATGGTGGTTTTGAAAACCAATGTTAAGGGTTTTGTTTCATACTGTTGAGTATTGTTTACTCTTGGTTTAACTTGTGTTTATACATGTTTTTTTATAATGGTTTGCACAAGTGGGTGCTTGGTAATTATGGTTTAACAAGTGGGTCATGATTAACCCTAACTTGATGGTTTTACCTTGGTTTTTGTCTTGATAATGATATAGCCTCAACATGTTTGTGAAAATGCCTAAGAAAATAAACTAATTACATATTAAATGGTGATTTGAACTAAGGCATTGTCTAAATGGGTATGAATTATTGGTGAATGGTATGTAAATGCCTTGTTGGCCATGTAATGATCTAAATGGTAACCTTGGTGGTTTAATTGGCAAATAGGGTTTTGAGTCCCTAAATATTAGCTGGTGTTATGTTGTTACTTAAAAATGGGTTCGAGTCCCTAAACTTTGAATTGAACTATTGTCCTTATTAGATAATGGGTTTGAGTCCCAAATTAAAATGATTGATTGGTTTATTGATAATGGTAATGGCATGTTGTACGCTTGCAAGTGATGTTGGTATGACGATACCAACAAAGTGCCTTTGGTAAGTAATTGGCCTAATCATTATGCATGTGAAACGATGGTTTTAAATTGGGCTTCATAGCGGGATGTGTATTCGGGCCATAAAAGTAGAGTCCGAAGGACTAACACTGGAAACTGCACTAGTCGATGCGGGCGTCTATTAACCAGGAGGTTTGAGTACCTCAAATTGACTATGAATGGGATGTTCGAGTCCCCCATATTGTATACATTGGTTCTTAAGTCACCCTTATTATGTCGGGAGGTTCAATTCCCCATTTATGACATGCCCTGAAATTGCGCCATGTCATATGGGCACCCAAAGCTCATACGAAACGGAGGTCGCCCTAATAACCCAACATAATCATCAATATACATCACAAAGGTTGGATGGAAACCGACCATATAATAAGATAGTAAAAAACATATTAAAATTCATAACTTAAACATGTCTAATCACTTTATTAGAATCATCAACTAACCCATATTCCCAAGTCCACAGTCATCCACAATACCTCAATACAAACCAAAGTTTAGAAATGTATATGTCAGGACAAGCCCCCGACAATAGCCAAACTAAGTCAAATGACTAAATCAAAAGATATGAGACCAAGGATGAATGTCTTCCAAAGAAAGGAAGCTCACCACTCTAAGGTCAATGAATAAACTGCTTCTATCGCCTAATCACTATGTAAGAAAAAAAGATGATGCTCTGGCCCCTATGTCGTGTGGGGACATAGGGTCCGGAGATAGTTAGAGGTTGGAGCGCTATCATGTAACTCAAGGATAAGATTAAAATAGTACATTTTATCAATTCAAGTCAATTCATCATATGCAATCATATTTACACAAGAATAGGCATATATGGAGATACATGTATATATCGTTACACTATGTGCCAAAATATAGAACAAGTTATAGTATGCATTATCAAATCATTCATTCATGAGACATGGGGTGATGAACTTTCAATCTTCCATCTTACCATATTTTATAACCTTGAACTTCTTTGTTACATTAGTCAAGGGTATCCTAACCCAAACCAACTCAACCAATTTAACCATTTGCATTAGGCAAGGGACTCGAACCACAAGCCGTCTCATTTGACTAGGGACTCGAACCACTAGTCACCTCATCGGAAAAGGGACTCACACCACTAATGATCTCATTAGACTATGAATTCGAACTACTAGACATGTACTAGTCATTTTATTAGGCGAAGGACTTGAACCACAAGCCATTTCATCTGTCTAGGGACTCAAACCACTAGCCATTTTTGCGGCAAGGGACTGAACCATAAGCCATTTCATTGGACTAGAGACTCGAGCCACAAGTCATTTCACTATTGTTATTAGAAGTTATTCGAACTCCTAACCATTAACTCATACATTAACATTCATTCCATTCATTTCAATGTTTAAGGACTTGAACCACTTACCCACATCAACACTAGATATGACCACATGGTCCTCATGGGAGCCTTCATTGCTCAACCATTTCAATAGGCCAATGTCTTAACTCAACTCATCATACTATCCAATTTATGGTCATCAAGACTGACACAAACTATTCAAGTTCATCTTCATGTCTAGGGTCTTTACCCTCTCATTAGACATCAAATAACAAGGTTATTAATTTCACAATACATGGCTCATAATACTTTTACAATATCATTTATCAATCATTTACAACTATTAGTCCATTGCCCTAGCTCAACACATCACCAACAATTGACTAGGAAATTCACTTAGACATTTTCACAAACACCTTATGTGTATACCTTCAATAAGGCTATTTTTATGGTAGAAATCATAAAGATTAGGGTTACTTATGACCCACATGTTAAACCATATACCACAAGCATTCATATGTACAAATATCATCAATAACATATTTAAACACAAGTCTAAGCAAGAATTATAATTATTCATCATTAAGCAACAAAACCCGTTACATTTGATTGCAAAACCACCATGTACACTTACTAATCCAAGTGTAAAATACATGGGTTTAGAGTTAATTAACAAGGATAAGAGGTACATGCCTTAAACAAGATGAATCACTAAGAATATTGACTCCCTTTTGCCTCTTGAAGACCACTCTTGAAACCCTAGCGTCCAATTCTCCAAATAAAAGTTTGAGAGAGTGTTTAGGGTGTTTGATCCATCAAAATAGTTGTTTAGAAGGATACACACACTTATAGAGTGAGAGGTATTAGGATTTTAGAGATGGGAAATTACCACAAGGCCCTTAGTTAATAGCTTAAAATTGAACCCATCCAAGGGTATGACACACCATACGACTCACTCAACTAGTCGTACCCTAGTGTATGAGTGGTACCTTGACTCGTACACTAGGCTTCTCCTACGTCACACATAATGTTAAGGATATAACCACACACCCATGAGTTTTATACAAAGGGTAAAACTCACCTCTAAATCATATGCTCCACTCGTAATAGGAATAATTCACTCCAAGCTAAGACCTCACTCTACACGACTCACCTAGGTACATACGTACCCTTAGGTACAATTAAGGGAAGGGTCACTCGTACATAGGACAGTGAGTGAACCTCACCACACTTCCTAGGATATAAAGGAAAGGAGAAAAAGGATACGACTCATATACGAGGGGTACGGTTTAATCCCCTAGTCATACCCACCCCATTGACACCAAAAGATGAAGTTTTTCAATGGTTCTAATTCTAGGTGTTTCAATTCCCCTTGCTTGGATCATTCGTCCACGAATGACAAACAAGGCAAGCATAAAACAAGTTAAAACATTATCACATATCAAAACATCTTTCAAATGAGTTAGAATCAAGCATACAACAAGGATTCAACACAACACATATCATGATCATTCAATTCATCATTCATTTCACTAGGGGATCAAACCCCTCATTTATCAAAGCTTAGGGAAATGAACCCATTATCAACCCAAAACATAAGTCAAAACAAGAAGATCAACGCATACCTCAATTACGAGTTTTCAGGGTGAAAAATAAATGCGGTACTTGGACTTTATGTCTTCTTCCACCTCCCAAGTAGTCTTCTGGGACTTTTTGTTCCTCTATAGAACCTTTACCGAAGCCACTTATTTCATTCACAACTGGAAGACTTATCGATCCAAGATCCTCACTGAGATCTCCTCATAGGACAAAGAGTCTGAAATATCAACATCTCTCAAGGGAACAACCAACGAAGGATCACCCACACATTTTTGCAACATAGAGACATAAAAAATCGGGTGAATAGAGTTCATACTAGAAGGCAATTCTAACTCATAGGCAACATTGCCAACCCTCTTCATAATTAAGTAGGGACCAACATACCGGGGACTAAGCATCTATTTTTTATCGAATTGCATCACTCCCTTCATGGGAAAGCTTTCGAATATACCCAATCGCCAACACTAAACTCTAAGTCCCTACGCCTTACATTTGCGTAGGACTTTTGGTGACTTTGAGCAGTTCTAACATATCATGAATCACCGTCACCTTCTTTAAGGCTTGGTGAACTAGATCGAGGCCAAGAAAATTACCCATGCCAGCCTCATACCACCTAATAAAATATCTATATCTATTACCATACAATGCCTAAAAAGGCTGCATGCCAAAACTAGAGTGGTAAGTATTATTATAGGCAAACTTAATCAAAGGCAAGTGGTCATACCAACTACCACCATAATTAATCACACAAGCCTGCAACATATCCTCTAATGTTTGGATGGTCCTTTCGGCTTATCTATTTATTTCCAAGTGAAACGCGGTACTAAGGCACACTCTAGTACCGAAACCCTTTTGGAGTAACTTCCAAAAGTAGGATGAAAACAGAGGACTATGATATGAGATAATGAAACCAGAGCACCGTGCAACTTCACGATCTCTGCAAGATACAACTTAGAATAATCTTCCGTTGAGAAATTAGTCCTCAAGGGTAAAAAATGAGTGAACTTGGTCATTCTATCAACAATGACCCAAATAGAATCATATTGATTCTGGGAACTAGAAAGACCTGTACCAAATTCCATATTAATTGTTTCCCACTTCTATTCAGGTAATGGGATCTCTTGATACAAGCCTTCGGGTCTTATATGCTCAACTTTCACTTGTTGATACACCATACAATGGGGCACATAACTAGCTACATCACGCTTTATATTACCCCACCAATAGAACTCTCAAAAATTATGATACATCTTGGTGGAACCGGTGATATGATCCCGATCAACCTCAAAGCTTTTGATCACATCATTTAAGGCCAACATAATGAGGTTCAATCAATGATCAACCAAAGATCTCAACAACGCACTAGAAGGACCTTCTTTGACCACCTAAACCCACAATCCCATATGTGGATAATTTCTTGGAGCTTGGAACGCATTTTGGAAAGCCTTGGCATGAGGAATATAGATCCCTAGTGGGTTATTTCTGAAATAGCCACTTTTGAGCTATTTTTGTAATAGGTTAGCTTTGCAAAGGCAACTAATATAAATAGGTGCCTTAGACATTTCATTAGTTGAGTTCTTGATGATTATATTTACATGATATATTCATGAGACTCCATGCGAGTGTTTGAGTGCTTGGAAAAGCATTTTGTTGAATCTTGTTTAGAAATGGTGGTTGTGAGGTAAATTTAATCCCTTTTGCGGTCACCATAAGAAATTGGTGTTTGATTCTATAAGATTTAGGGGTCTTCGAGTTTGATACACTTATTGGTTCTTAATTCCTTGTAGTTTCTTATATCAATTTATCTATCTTTCCTTTCTTGTATTGTTTTGGATTTTGCTTCCCTAGGTAGATTTTTATCTTTCGTTGCTTGTTCTATATCAACCAAGATGAATGGCATAACGAGATCCATGAGCCTTGGCCATTACCTTTTCCGTCCATCCATTGATATAGGGAACACATAGACTACTTTGGTATCTCAAGATACCATCGCCACCAATCACAAAGTCTGTAACTTTGTGTTGACCCACCTTTTTCTTAATCTTCATCAAGTCAGGGTCAAATGCTTGGTTTTCCTTTATCTCAAAAACAAGAGACGACTGAGATACCAAAAGCATAAATACACCACAATCCTCGAAGTTCACAAGTCGAACTCCAAGATTAGACAAACGGTGAATGTTATTCACCAATTCATGTTTATCCTTATCCACATAGGCCAAACTCCACATGAAAAATCTATTAAGAGCATCGGTGACCACATTAACCTTACCGGGATGGTAATGAAGACTTATATCATAGACTTTCAACAACTTGAGCCACCTTCTTTGCTGGAGATTTAACTCCTATAGGTAAACACATATTTGGAGACTCTTATGATAGGAAAAGATATCAACACGAACCCCATATAGATAATGTCACCAAATCTTTAATGCAAAAGACCATGACTAACAACTCTAAGTCATGAGTAGGGTAGTTCTTCTTATGAACCTTCAATTATCCAGAAGCATATGCCACAACACTACCATGTTGCATCAACACGCAACTAATATCGATACGAGAAGTATCACAATAAACTATAAAATTATCACTACCCTCGGGCAAGGTTAAAATTAGAGCCAAAGTCAATTTATCTTTCAACTTCTCAAAACTACCCTTAGACGCATCAAAACATAAGAACTTGACCTTCTTGTGGGTCAACTTGGTCAATGGGAAAGCTATAGATGAAAAAATATACACAAATCTTCTATTGTAACCAGTTAGACCCAAGGATCTCTGAATATCGGTTAGAGTCGAAGGTCTAGGCTACTTCTTAACCACCACAACCTTTTGAGGATCTACCAAGATCTCTTCACTAGAGATAAAATAACCAAGAAAACCTATGGCTTTCAACCAAAACTCACACTTGGAGAACTCGGCATACAAATGATGATCCTTTAAAGATTGCAACATGGCACGGAGGTGATCAACATGATCTGCCTCACTCTTAGAATAGACTAAGATATCATCAATGAAGAGGATGAAAAATATATCCAAGAAGGGATGAAAGACCCTATTTATCAAGTCCATAAATATCGCTGGGTGATTGATCAACCTAAAAGACATAACAAGAAATAAGTAGTGATAATACCAAGTCCTAAAGGCAGTCTTAGGGATATCCACATCCCTAATCTTAAGCTGATGATAATTCGATCTAAGATTAATCTTATAGAAACACTTCTCACCCTAAAATTGATCAAACAAATCATCAATCCTAGGAAAAGGATATTTATTCCTTACTGCCACTTTGTTCAACTAACGATAATCAATGCACATACGATGGGAACCATCCTTCTTGAACACAAACAACACAAGGGCTCCCCACAGAGACACACTAGGATGGATAAAACATTTATCTAAGAAGTCCTTTAATTGTTCCTTAAGATCTTTTAGCTCCGTCGGAGCCATTCTATATGATGGGATAGAAATTGGATGAGTTTCCAGAATAAGATCAATCCCATAATCAATGTCACTATCAGGATAAACACTGGGAAAATCATTAGAAAACACCTCGGGAAACTCATTAACCACGGGAACAGAGTCTAGCAAAGGATCTTTCGAGTTAGAATCTTTAACTTGGACCAAATAATACAAACACCCCTTTAAATTTAACCTTTGGGCCTTTAGATAAGAAATGAACCTTTCCTTAGGTAATAAGGAACCACCTTACCATACAATGACTGGCTCATTAGGGAATTTGAACATGACCCTACTAGTTTGACAATCTAAGGAAGCATAACAAAAGTGCAACTAATCTATCCCTAGGATGACATCAAAATCAACCATGTCCAACTCTATCAAGTCTACTAGAGTATCTTTACTACTAATAGATATCACACACCCCATATAGACGCTTATAATAACTATAGAGTCTCCTACCAGAGTAGAAATAGAAAAAGAAATTGACAGACTCTCGAGACCATAATCAAGATGCACAGCCACATATGGGGTCACATAAGAAAAAGTAGACCCTGGATCAAGCAAATAATACACATTATGGGAGAAGAGTCTCAATATACCTGTGACAACATCAGCAGATGCCTCAGAATCCTGGTGAGTAGCAAGTGTCTACAAATGGTTTCGGCTAGCGTCGATGCCAAAAATGGGAACAGAGGCAGACATAGCACCCTTTGGTGCTGTAGTAGATGGAGTAACAATAGGGGCCCTTTTAGCCGAAGAAGCCACTTGAGAGGGGCACTCTTTCTATATGTGCCTGACCTGACCATAATAAAAATATTTGCTTCTCCCATTCTCACACTAACCATAATGACTCTGACGACAAAATCTACAAGGAGGACAAGGTGGAGCCTACTGGGCACCACTAGTCTAAAATTAGGCACCCTATGCCCAGAACCCACCACTAAAATTAGATCGAAGATCAACCAATGACTTTGGGTAATGGGCATTAACCGATGATAAAGAACTCAGACTGCCCCATTCTTTTTGGACCACTTGCCACTACTTCCACTATTAAACTCAGAGGGTCTAAACTTCTTCACCTTTCTTGTACTCAACTCATCTTGTTTATTTTTCTCTTCTTCCACTTATTGCATATACATAATCAACCTAGAGATGTCCATATTTTGTATTAACAAAGTCGTGTTTCTCTCAAGCACCAACTCACAGGATAATCTCGAGACAAATTTACTCTTTCTAACCCTCATGTAAGAAACCATATCAGTGTACCTTGACATTTGATGGAATTTCAAGGCATACTCTTGAAATTATATCCTCCCTTGCTTTAAGTTCACAAACTTTTCTGCCTTAAACTCCTTAACTCTTGAGGAAAAAAGTGGTATAATAAAGCCGTGGAGAAGTCCTTTCACCGAGCGGGACTAGCATCAACACCTCTAGAAAACTCTCACCTCTTAAACGATTGGTACATTAACCTTTCAATTGGTACAAAGTAAACTTAACGGCCTTAATCTCAGAAGCAAGCATAATTGGGAAGATCTTCTCTATTTCATCAAGAAAGCCTCTAAGATCATTTCAACCTTTGTATCGAAGAACATAGGAGGGATCAACCTCATAAATTAGATAATTTTTGTGGCCTTAAAAGAAATGGTAGTCTGATTACCACACTCTAATTAAGAGGCTACCAATTGAGTTAAGAGATTGATAGAGCAACGAAACTCAGCATTAGTAGTATCTCTCTAAGGTAACAAAATAGGAGGGTCACTCTCATAGTTGAGGTTGGTGGGGACAGGTGGTACCTCATGAAGGTGGTCTGAGGTTGCAACCTTAGCCTGGGTCTGAACACTAAAAGTTTGATGAGCTTCCTCTATAGGGCTCTCAGAAGGGTTTGTGTAAGTCTAAAATCTCCTTGGAGGCATGATCTGAAAGATAGCAAATAGAAATCAGAGAAATCCAAGACCTTAGACTCTATAGCTTGATATTGAAATACAATAAAGGGAAATATTTCATAATTTGTCTTATATCTTCTCTTTTATAAGTATGGTACACTTCACACCCATAAAAAAGACTCTACTTAACATGGTAATATGGACACCCAGCTGAAGATGAACCTGGGCTCTAATACCAACTTGACACACACCTAAACTGGGCCACATCGCATAGTCACCCTAAGCTCATATGAACTGAAGGTCGCCCGGACAATCAATAGACATCACAAAGGTTGAATGGAATCCAACCATATAATAAAAAAGTGGAAAACATATGACAATTCATAACATAAACATGTCTAAGCACTTTATTAAATTCATCAACTAACCAATATTCCCAAATCCACAGTTATCCATAATACCTCTATACAAACCAAAGTTTAGAAATGTATATGCTGGGAAAAGCCCTCGACAATAGCCAAACCAAGTCAAATAACTAAGTCTAAATATAGGAGACCAAGGATGAATGTCTTCCAAAAAAGAAATCTCACCACTCTAAGGTCAATGGAAAAACCACTTAAATCACCTAATTATTGCGCATGAAAAGAAGACAATGCTCCGGCCCTTATGTCGCATGTGGACATAGCATTCAAAGATGTTTAGTGATTGGAGCACTAGCATGTAACTCAAGAATAAGAAAAAAAAATAGTACATTTGATTAATTCAAGTCAATTCATTATATCTAATCATATTTACACAAGTATAGGCATATATGAAGATACATGTACATATCATTACACCACATGCCAAAACATAAAATAAGTTATAGCATGCATTTTCAACTCATTCATTCATGAGACATGAGGGGATGAACTTTTAATTTAGGCATATACGATTATGGATATTCTCTAGTTAGTGCGGCTACATAAACGGCAGTCCTTCCATCTAGGGGAAAGCTGGGCTCATATATCATTGGGTGCCTTATTTTATGATGGTTATGCTACAAAGCCCAGGTTAATATTTTTAAAGTTCATGCTAATCTTGTTCCCTACCCCGGGATGATATGTACATATATATATGTGTGTGTGTGTATGTGTGTGTGTATATTTATATATATGTATTAAAAGTATTATACGTATTGGTTGATTAGTTTGAATAATTGGCATTATTTTATCTTTATCATTGAGTTACAAACTAGCGTTTAAACGCTAATCATCCTCAAACAATGTGTCCATACATGATGCAGGTGTTGGTCATACTATCATACCTCTTGCTCGGTAACTTAGATTCAGGGATAGCTTGTGTTGCTTTAAAGTGGCGAGCTTCCAAACTTTAGAAGGCTCTATTTATTGCTTTGAGTTCTTCTTATGTCTTTACTGGATTAGACTTGGATATTAGTGTTTGTTATGGTCAGGGGCATGTCCCGACCGAATATTCTTGAATTGTTTTAGACGCTTTATATGGACAATTTATGGATTTTAATATGTTTTAATATGGATGCAGATTTGGTTATGTTATGGTTATTTATTTGGTATTAGATGGTTTGACTTGTTTGGGTTGGCTATGGTCATGGTCCTATACCAAAGTCTTTGAGTTGTGCATTACTCTATCTTATTTTATAGATAGAATTCACCCGACTTAGGGTATATACTGGTTGGTTGGATTAGGAAGTGAGGTGATCTTCAATCCTTATTAGACTTGAGATAACTATTATGATAAAACCCTAGTTTAGGTCTATTAAGTTGGTATCAGGGCTATGTTCATGGTCATTTGGGCATCCATAAAGTCATGTTAAGTAGAGTCTTTCTTATGGGTGTGTATCATACCACACTTATAAGAGAGAGGCTATGATAAATTTTGGAATATTTCACTTTCTTGTTGACTTACTTCGAGCTATGGAGTCTAAGGTCTTGAATCCTTCTAATTTCTATTTGCTCATCTTTCATATCATGCCTCTAAGAAAATTTAATGTTTATGCAAACTCTGCTATCCTAATTGAGGATAATGTAGATGGAGCCCATCCAACTTCTAGAGTACAGACTCGATCAAGGGTCGCTGCATCTGACTATCCTCATAGGGTTTCACCTGTCCCCACCGATTCTACTTCTGAGGGCGATACTCATACTCAGTTGCCTCAAGAGGAGGCTATTAGTGCTGAGTTTTGTTGCTCCACTACCCTATTAACTCAGTTGGTAGTTTCTTAGTTTGAGCATGGTGTTCCTACTGCTTCATTGTCTGAGTCCACAAGGGTTGGCCAATTTATAAGGTTACATCCTCTTATAATTATTGGTACTAAGGTTAAGGAGGATCCTTAAAGTTTTATTGATGAAATAGAGAAGATCTTCTGGATTATGCATGCTTTAGAGGTTTAAGGTGTTTAGTTTGTTGCCTACCAATTGAAAGATATGGCATACTAGTGATACAAAGTATGGGAACAATCAAGGGGAGAAGATGTTGGTTTTTCCTTATGGGAGGATTTCTCTAGCATATTTCTAGACTACTTTTTTTCTTAGGAGTTGAGGGAGGTGAAACCAAAAGAGATTATAAATTTGAGGCAAGGTAGGATATATGTCAAGGAATACTCATCAGTTGTCTAGGTATACTCCTGAGTTGGTTTCTAGCATGAGGGGTGTAATACGTAGGTTTGCTTTGAGATTGTCTTATGAGTTGATCCTTTAGAGTAAGGTTTCCTTGTTGATCAAGGACCTAGATATCTCCAAGTTGGTTATGTATATATAGCAGGTAGAGAAAGAAAGGAGGAAGTAGGCTGAGTTTGGTGTGAGGGATGGGAAGAAAATTAGGCCTTCTGAGCAAAGTAGTAGAGATGATGGTAAGTGGCCAAAGAAGAAGGGGTAGTTCACGTTCTTTCTATACGGCTAGTTCTCCTTAATCAAAGCCATCAGGTGATCATCGATCTCAGCATGATGGTGGGGTCCAGGAATAGGGTGCCCAATCTCAAACTATTGTGGCTCAGTCGGTTCCATCCCACCCTCCTTGTAGATTTTACGGGTAGTCGTATTAAGGATTCTATGAGAAAAGGAAGAACGGATATTTTTACTGTGGTTAAATTGGTCATATACAGTGTGACTATCGTGTTAGAATGGCTTTTAGGTCTAATAAGGTTTTGGTTTCCTCTTCATCTACACCTGCACCAAGGACTACTACTTCTACATCTATTTCTACTTCTGGTATCAATACTAGCTAAAATTGGTTACATGTTCTTGCATCTCATCAGGATTCTATGGCAACCCCCAATGTCATTACTAGTATGTTGAAACTACTCTTCCATGATCTGTATTATTTACTTTATCCAGGTTCTACTCTTTCTTATGTGACCTCACTCATGGCTGTGCTCATTGGTTTTGGTCTTGAGTTTATTTCTAATCTTTTTTTGTATCTACCCCAGTTGGTGACTCTGTTACTACTAAAAGAGTCTATAGGGGGTCTGTGATATCTGTTAGTGGTATAGAAACTTTTGTGGATTAGATAGAGTTAGATATGGTTGACTTTGATGTCATATTAGGAATGGATTGGCTGCATTCGTGCTATGCTTCATTAGACTCTCGGACCTATAAGGTCATGTTTAAATTACCTAATGAGCTAGTAATTATATGGGAAAGGGGCTTTTAGTGACTAAGGGAAGGTTTATCTCATATCTTAGAGCCCGAAAGTTGATTTCCAAAGGGTGTGTGTATTATTTGGTCTAGGTTAAAGATTTTAACTTAGACGGTTTAGAATCTATTCTTGTGGTTAGTAAGCTTCCTGAGGTTTTCCCTGATGATCTTCCTATGTTCTTCTCGGTAGTGAAATTGATTTTGAGATTGATCTTGTTTTGGGCACTCATCCTATCTCCATCCATCCTTATAAAATTGCTTTTGGCTGAGTTGAAGGAGCTTAAGGAGAAATTGAATGATCTCTTAGATAAGGGTTTTATCCATCCTAGTGTGTCTCCTTGGGGTGCTCCTATATTGTTCGAGCGTAAGAAGGATGGTTCCCTTCAGATGTGCATTAATTATCATTAGCTAAATAAGGTGACTATAAAGATTAAATATCCTTTTCCTAGGATTGATGACTTGTTTGAACAGTTTCAAGTGCGAAGTGTTTCGATAAGATTGATCTTAGGTCGGGTTATTATCAACTTAAGATTAAGAAAGTGGATATCCCTAAGACTTCCTTCAGTACCCACTATGATCATTATGAGTTCTTAGTCATGTCTTTTAGGTTGACCAATGCTCTGGCAGTGTTTATGGATTTGATGAATAGGGTCTTCTATCAATTTTTTGATTTGTTCATCATTGTCATTATAGATGACATTTTGGTATACTTTAAGAGTGAGGTGAATCATATTAATCACCTCTGTGCTATGTTGCAGACCTTAAAAGATCAGCATTTGTATGTCAAGTTTTGAAAGTGTGAGTTTTGGTTAAAGGTTGTGACTTTTCTTAGACATGTTATCTCTAGTGAAGGGATCATGATGGATCCAAAAAAGGGTGCAGTGGTTAAAAAGTGGCCTAGACCCGCGACTATAATCTATATTTAGAGCTTCTTGGGTTTAGCCAGCTACTATAAGAGATTTGTGTAAAGTTTTTACTATAGATGCCCCATTGACTAAGTTGTCTAAGAAGAAGGTCAAGTTATTGTGGTTGGATGCTTGTGAGGGTAGTTTTGAGAGGTTGAAGGATAAATTGACTTCATCTCCAGTTTTGACCCTGCTCGAGGGTAATGATGGCTTCGTAACATATTGTAATGCTTCTCGTATTGGTCTTGGTTGTGTGTTGATACAGCAAGGTAGGGTGGAGGATTATGCTTCTAGATAGTTGAAAGTTCATGAGAAGAACTACCCTACTTATGATTTAGAGTTACTAGTTATGGATTACTAAGTACGCTTACCTCTTGCCTATAAGAACTAGTTATTTGATGAAGGAGTATACTAAGTTGTATCTTGTGGAGATTTTGAAGTTGAATGGTGCTCCTATTTCTATTATTTTGGACTTTGGTACTCTTTTTCTTCTCATTTCTGGTGTTCATTTTTAAAAAATCTAGGAACTAAGGGGTTCCTTAGTACTGCTTTCCATCCATAATTGGATGGACAAGTGGAGAGGACCATTCAGACATTAACAGATATGTTTTATGTTGTGTGATTGGCTATGGTGGTAGTTGGGTTGACTATTTTCCTCTTATAAAGTTTGCTTATAATAACAGTTATCACTACAGCATTGGTATGGCTCCTTTTGAGGTGTTATATGATAGGAGATATCGTTCTCCTAGTGGGTGGTGTGAGGTTGGTAAGGGTAAGTTATTTGTCCCTGATTTGGTTCACCAAGCCTTGGTGAATGTTAATGTGGTTCGTGATAGATTGAAAGCCACTCAAAGTCACCAAAAGTCCTATGCAGATGTAAGGCATAGGGAGTTGGAGTTTAAGGTTATCAATTGGATATTCTTAAAGGTGTCTCCCATAAAAGAAGTAATGCAGTTTGGTAAGAAAGTGAAGCTTAGTTCCCGGTATGTTGGTTCATACTTGGTTTAGAAGAGGGTTGGTAATGTTGCTTATGATTTGGAGTTGCCTTCAAGTTTGAGCTCCATTCATCCGGTTTTTCATGTCTTTATGTTGAGAAAGTGTGTAGGTTATCCTTCATCGGTTGTTCCATTGGAAGGGTTGGGTATTTTGGATTACTTATTTTATGAGGTAGTCCCAGTTGAGAACTTGGATCATCAAGTTTGTTGGTTGCGGATGAAGTATGTGGCTTTGGTAAAGGTTCTTTGGAGAAATCATAAGGTTAAAAAAGATTCTTGGTGATACGATCCAAATGGCCATCATAACTTTTGATGCCATCATTCGTCGCCAACACATGGAAAATCCTATTTCGGACACCTTGAAGGCCCAAGAGTATGCATGGGGAAGTCATTTTGGACACTTAATAAAGCAATTCTGTGTGTGGAAGGTTGCTTGGAGGCTTGCTTTAATGACTACCCGAGGCTCCAAAGGATTACAAGGGTTGAAGTGTGAAGTAGGAGTCCTTACACTCCATGACCACCCCTTATTAAGGGTGTTTTGGTCTTTTTGTACCTTTTATTTACACTCCGTAGGATCCCCTTTCCATTAAGGGTAGTTTGGTTATTTGATGTAATAGCTATAAATACTCTTTTAGGCATATTTTCTAGTTAGTTGATTATGAATATTTGAAAGACATTGAAAGTCTTCTCTCTCTTTGAGAGTGTAGTGTAGGGCTTGGAAAAGCCAAGTAGTGTAGGGATTGAAAATACATTATCGATATTTGCTTACAAACGGTGGTTGTAAGCAGAGCTGATTCCTTTAGCGGTCACCGTAAGAGTTTGGTGTTATTATTGGGGGTCTTAGGGGTCTTATCATTTGATACATGGTTTGGTTCCTATTTTTTGTAATCTCATATGTCAAACTATCTTACTTTATTGTATTTGTTTGTTATCTTGTTTCTCTTAGTCTTTATCTCTTTAGGCCATTCTTGTATCATTTCGTATCAAGAGCAAGGTTTGATTTTGTTGCAACACAATCAATCTTGGGATTGTTATCTTGAAAATCAAAAAAAAAAAGTGAAAAAGAAGAAAAAATAAAAAAGCTATTGTTCACATTTTAAGGGTTTTTCAAATTTTGAGACTTGATTTTTATGTGTTTTGCGTGTTTCTAGTGTTAGATCCTTGTTCCTAACACTAGATGAAGTGCAGAAAATTTAAAATCACACCAAAAAAGTTGTTAATCCCGTTTTAGTGTTTGGGTAGATTTTTGAAACTTAGATCTACTTTATTTTTGTGTGTTTTGTTAGTTTCTAGTGCTAGATCCTTGTTCTCTTGCACTAATAGAGTCTAGATCCAAGATTTGAGCTAGATCTGAGTTGTTTTGAACCATCCACCATCGTTAAACTTGAATTTGAAGCTTTTGGAGGGTGGATCTCGTGTGGTTTAAGGTAGTTGTGATGTTTTTGAAGTAATTTTGTGTTATTTGTGCTTGGCTTGGCAAAGGGACCTTAGATCTTCAAGAAAATTTCAATTTGGAGTTCATTTGTCTTGTGGTCAAACATTGGTCAACTCTTGAATATTCTTGTTGTTCTTCATCATCTTCATATCTTGTTGGAGAATAATATTCAAAAAGGGTTGTTTGATCTTGAAAAAGGAGGAAAGAAAGTGTACTACTTGTTCAAGGAAATTTTCAAGCACCTTCCTGGTCATCCAAAAGAAAGAAAACAACAAAAGGGAAGGAATAATCAAGTACAAGAAAAAGTACAAGGGGGGGACCATTTTAATTCAAATTCATATAAGCTTGAAAAAGGCTCCAAACCTTATGTTTTCTCCTCCAAAAACCAAAATTACACTCCCTTGGTTGAAGATTGGCTGAAACACAACTTGAAGAACAAAAAGATTTGCAAAATTGATGTCCAACCATAAGCTGCCATATCAACACCTTGGGACAACCAAATTTTGAGCTCAAATCTTGATTTCTTGGTTTCTATTCTTGATTCTTAGTTGCATTTTTGTTGATTCTACTACTAAATGACAAACTAGTAATTGTTATTATGTTGTGAGTTAGTTTTGAGTCTTTTTGTTTCGTGTTTTCGTTCTCTGTGTGCTTTTCTCATTTTTAATTTGCCGTAACTTTTTATTTCAAGTTTGTAAGTAGAATTTTCTATTTTGTGTATTGAGTCCATCAAACAAGAATCTATTTCGGATGCTAAGTAGTGATTGACACCTTATTGACTATTGGAGTATAAGCAACTTTCAATATTCGTCGCTCCAATTGTGAGGATTAAGAAGGTGAGTGTATACGAGTGTTGGTGAGGAGCTTTTACTACTAATCTTGTTTGTTTTCTTTTGTTTGTTGTTGTCTTTTTTTTTGTTAGGTACCATGGCTTCCCATAATTTCAATGCCACGTGTGATCGCATCAATGACGATCTTGAAGATATGAAATGAAACATTGAAATTATACACTAATTATTAACCAAACTCTTCCCTCAAAATCCAATTGTCCAAACAACTTGCGAAGAGAGCTTCCCGAAGGAAGTTGCTGCCTAAGCTTGTGATGGACTTTCACACCGAGGTAAAGATGAACATACTCATGAACATCAAGGTAAAATAGCTAACTCCTACACTTTGGTGCATGTGAATGATGATCGTGTGGCTAATAAGAGGTTGAGTGTGAGTAATAGCCTACCTACATGTGAGTATATTGATTCTTTGCCACTTGTGGATGATGTACATATTGTACGAGTGGATACACTAGATGATCCTATAGATGACCAAGTTGACTCTTCTTGTAAGATTGACTTATATCCGCCTAGTGTTGAAGCTATTACACTGAATGAAAGTACATCGTCGTGTGAAAATTGTGTTGACCAACTTATTTGTGAAACTTGTTCACCACTTGAGTATGTGAGTGATGTGATTAATAGAACTCAAGTGAGTGTTGGTCAACAAAGTGAGAGTGATCCCGAGAGCTATTCTTGGGATAATCTTGTACTTGAAATCTCTTTGAAACTAGATATTGATCTTTGTGAGAGTGATGAACATGTTTGTTCCGAATCTGCCCGGGAGATAGATCATGCTCTTTTTAGGTATAATGTCTTATTTAAAGATGATTTAAACACTCCTAATGAACCTAGTGGTGAGAATGACGGTATATCTTGCCTTGAAGGCTATAGCCGATATGCTAACCCACTATGGTTTGACAACATTCCTCCTCAAGATGGAAATCTTTTTTTGAAAGATGAGAGTACTCTTAAGGGTAAGGAATGTATAGTCCTTCTTGAAAACCCAAGGGCAGAGGTGTCATTGACTCCTCGGGATAATGTTCCTAAATGTGCATCCTTATTTGACACACTTGTGCATAAATTACATGAATTCCAACTTATGGATGCAAAATTGTCTAGTTGTTTGAAGTAAAGAATGTGTATGTGTTTAAATGCTTATTCTTCACTCGTGAATACCTTTGCACGTGATTTTTTCCTATACTACCTCTTTGCCTATGATGACATCCATACTAGTTTTGGATTTGTTTTATGTAGAGGTAGGAAATTTGTTTGTAAGTCCACTTGTGTGAGTAACAATGCTATATGGATCTCATGAACTTTAGAACTAATTGAACCACCACCCTCGTTGTAGTCTCTCAAAGAGATAAAAGAGAAATTGTGTCTTGTGGCTCATGAGATCCTAATTCTACCTTTTGGACCAAGTGACACCATTAGAACCCTTGTAGCTTCTTTATATCTTGGTGATTTCCGTAATCAAATCCTTTGTGCATCTTTCATTGGGTTTTTAATAGTTAATTCAAAGGATCCTTGGTTATATTTCAAGTATATGCAACCTTGGCATGTTGAGATGATTTATTGTGCTACCCTAACCCTCATGCCATGAGGTGTTTGTATTCATTTGTCCTTTCTTCGATTTTGCAAGGTTTGGATTGAAGGTCGAATCCTTTTCAAGAAGGAGAGGATGATATGATCCAAATGGCCATCATAACTTTTGATGCCATCATTCATGGCCAACACATGAAGAATCCAATTTTGGACACCTTGAAGGGCAAGAGTATGCATAGGGAAGTCATTTTGAATATTTAATAAAGCAATTCTGTGTGTAGAAGGTTGCTTGGAGCTTTCCTTGATGACTACTCGAGGCTCCAGAGGATTGCAAGGGTTGAAGTGTGAAGAAGAAATCCATACACTCTATGACCACCCCTTATTAAGGGTGTTTTGGTCTTTTTGTACCTTTTCTTTACACTCCACAGGAGCCCCTTTTCATTAAGGGTAGTTTGGTCATTTGATGTAATATGTATAAATAGACTCCATTAGTCTTATTTTACAGTTAGTTGATTATGAATATTTGAAAGACATTGAAAGTCTTCTTCTCTCTTTGGCAGTTAGTGTAGAGCTTGGAAAAGCCAAGTAATGTAGAGCTTGGAAAAGCCATTATTGATCTTTTCTTAGAAACGGTGGTTGTAAGCAGAGTTAATTCCCTTAGTGGTCGTCGTAAGAGTTTGGTGTTGTTATTGTGGGTCTTAGGGGTCTTATCATTTGATACACGGTTTGGTTTCTATTTCTTGTAATCTCGTATGTCAAACTATCTATCTTACTTTATTGTATTTGTTTGTTATCTTGTTTCTGTTTGTCTTCATCTCTTTAGGTCATTCTTGTATCACTTGGGAGGCGAAAGAGGACATGAAGTCCAAGTATCTGCATTGGTTCCCTGTTCCAAAAATTTGTGCTTGAGGTATGTATTGTTCTTAATATCTATGTGTATGTCTTTGTTAAAGGAAGTGGTGATTCCTTAATGTCTTTGTTTTCTAATCTTTATAAAGAGAAGTTTGATGGGTATTATTGTGTTAAATTGTTCTTGTGCTTGCCTTCACCCGTCATTCGAGGATGAATGATCCAAGTGGGGGAGAATTGAAAACCCTAGTCTTGACCCTTAGAAAATTTCTTGAGTTTGAGCTTCTGGAAATCATATGACTTGAGGGTACTTATCGTATTATGTGGATATTATTTTGAGCCCTTGTCGTACGATACTCAATATGGTTTTGGTTCGTTTCTGTCAAAGGTACGAATGGACATCATACTAGTCGTATGTTACGGTATGAGAAGTATGGTACCAAACTGTATTATGTCCTATGTCTAGCCTAGATGATTCTTCCTAGGGTATGGTTCTAGGGTACCAATCATATGATTGGATACGAGTTAGGACATGAACTCATATATCAGACAGAATTTGAGTCCAACATTCTGTTTAGGGTACAAGTGGTGTGTACCACTCGTATGATTGGTTTACGAGTTGGGGAGGAGGGAGTTGTACCATCCTACGCTCCTATTTAGCTTTTAAGCTGAGGATATTTTGGACATTTCCCACCCTAAAACCCTCAAGAACCCATATCTTAAAATGTATTGTGGCCTCTCATAACACACTTGGACAGATTAAATCACTTCTAAAACTCTCTCTAGATATTCTCTTGAAGATTGGGCTAAGGTTTTTCAAGTGTTTATCTAGAGGCTCAAGAGTCAAGTTATTTTCTTGAATCTTCATGAATAAGGCAGGTGACCTTCCTTCATTGTTAGTTCATGAAAATCATATATTTAAAACATTTTTTATGACTCATTGATGGTGTTTTGAAAACCAATGTTGAGGGTTTTGCTGCATATTGTTGAGTATTGTTTACTCTTGGTTCAACTTGTGTTTATACATGTTTTTATAATGGTTTGCATGTCTGTGTGTTTGGTAATTGTGGTTTTATAAGTGGGTCATGATTAACCCTAAACTTGATGCTTTTACCTTGGTTTTTGTCTTGATAATGATATGCCCTTAACATGTTTATGAAAATGCCTAAGAAAATAAACTAATTATATGTTAAATGGTGATTTGAACTAAGGCATTGGCTTAATGGATATGAATGGTTGGTAAATGGTATGTAAATGCCTTTCTGGCCATATAATGATCTAACTAGTAAACTTAGTGCTTTAATTAGATAAAAGGGTTTGAGTCCCTAAATATTAACTTGAGTTATGGCTTTACTTGAAAATAGGTTCAAGTCCCTAAACTTTGAATTGAACTAGTTTCCTTGTTATGCAATGGGTTCGAGTCCCAAACTCAAATGAATGATTGGTTGATTAATGGTAATGGCATGTTGTATGCTTGTAAGTGATGTTGGTATGACGATACGAACGAAGTGCCTTTGGTAAGTAATTGGCTTAATGGTTGTGTATGTAAAATGATGGTTTTAAATTAGGCTTTAAAACGAGATGTGTAGCCAGGTCGTGAAAGTGGATTCTGAAGGACTAACACTGGAAACCATACTAGTCGTGTGGGTATCTATTGACCAGGAGGTTATATTCCCCCAAATAGACATATAAATGGGAGGTTCGAGTCCTACATATTGTATACATTAGTTCTTAAGTCACCTTGATTATGCCGGGAGGTTAGAGTCTCCCATTTAGGAATATACAGTTATGAATATTCTTTGGTTCATGTGGTTACATGCACTGGGGCCCTTCCAGCTAGGTAGAGTTGGGCCCATATAGCCCTTGGGTGCCTTGTTCTATGACGGTTACACTACACAGCCCAGGTTAATGTTTTCAAAGTTCATGTTAATCTTGTTCCTTACACCAGCATGGTATATATATATATGTATGTATTGCATTGGTTGATTAGTTTTGAACTGTTGGCATTATTTTATCCTTATCATTGAGTTACATGCTAGCATTCAAACCGCTAACCGTCCTTGAACGTTGTATCCCTACGCGATGCTGGTGTTGGTCATACTATCACACCTCCTGCTCAGCGACTTGGATTCCGGGACAATTTATGTTGACTTGAAATGGTGAGCTTCCATACTCCGGAAGGCTCCATTTTTTGCTTTGAGTTCTTCTTATGTTTTTATTAGTTTAGACTTAGATATTGGTTTTGGCTATTTTTAGGGGCATGTCCTGACTCGATATTCTTGGATTTTTTTAGAGGCTTTGTATGGACAAACTGTGCACTTGGCTATGTTATGGAATGGATGCGGATTTGGTTATGTTATGGTTGTTAGTTTGGTATTGGATAGTTTGACTTGTTTGGGTTGGCCATGGTCATGGGCCTATCCCAAAGTCTTTGAGTTGTACATTACTTTATCTTGTGATATAGATGGAATTCACCCGGCTCAGGGTATATGTTGGTTGGTTGGATTGGGCAACGAGGTGATCTCCGGTCCTTGTTGGACTTGAGATACCCATTATGACAAGGCCCTAGTTTTGGTCGTGTCATGTTCTCTTGGTACTATGTACTATACCCAACTGAAAATAAACTGATATACTAAAATTCTCATCATTAATGATTTTCTAAAACTAAAAGGTAAATGCTTTATTTGAAAACAACAACAACAACAAACTCAGTGTATTCTCACATAATGGGGTCTAGGGAGGGTAAGATGTATGCAGTCCATACCACTACCTTCGATAAGGTAGAGAGGTTGTTTCCGATAGACCCCCAGCTCACGACACGAGATACTAATTAAATCCGAAATAAAGCATGGGAAAAGATGAAAAGACATAACTAATCGACCCACAAAGGATAATAAACAAAGAATAGCAAACAAATATGTAATAAGGCATGCAACAATGTGGCAAAACAAGAAAATTACACCCACCTAGTATTGCCCTACCCCAACGACCCAAACTATCACTAACCTTCTATCCTGATTCATGTCCTCTAGATCTTCCTATCTAGGGTCATGTCCTCAGTGAGCTGTAACTGCTCCATGTCCTGCCTAATCACCTCTTTCCAGTATTTCTTCGGCCTACCCCTACCCCGCCTGAATCCATCCAATGCTAGCCGCTCACATCTACGAATCAGGGCATCTGTGCCCCTCCTCATCACGTGCCCGAACCATCTTAATCAAACTTCTCGAATCTTGTCCTCCACTAAAGCCACTCCAACTCTTCCCGAATGGTCTTATTCCGAACTCTATCACCCCTAGTAAGCCTACACATCCAACGCAACATCCGCATTTTTGCCACCTTCAATTTTTGGATGTGAAAGTTTTTGACTGGCCAACACTCCACTGCATACAACATGGCAAGACTAACTGCTACCCTATAGAATTTGCCTTTAAGCTTGGGCGGCACCTTCCTATCACACAACACCGCTGAGGCGATCTTTCACTTCATCCATCCCTCCCCAATACGGTGGGAGACATCCTCGTCAATCTCACCATTTCCCTGAATCATGGACCCGAGATACTTGAAACTACCCCTCTTGCACACCTCCTGGGAATCCAACCATACTGCTACATCGTCGTCCTGCCACAAGTCATTAAACTTCCATTCCAAGTACTCTGTCTTGGTCCTAATCAACCTGAACCCTTTAGACTCAAGGGTCTGTCACCACACCTCTAGTTTATCATTCACCCCCCCACCCCACCCCTCCGCGTCTCATCATTCAAAACTACATCGTCTGAAAAAAGCATACACTAAGGCACCTCTTCTTGAATATGTCGCGTCAACACATCCAACACCAAAGCAAACAAACACGGGCTAAGAGTAGATCCCTGATGCAGCCCTGTCAAGACAGGGAAATGCTCTGAATCTCCTCCCTCCGTCCTAACCTATGTCTTAGCTCCATCATACATGTCCTTAATTGCTCTGATATATGCCACTGGGACCCCACTCACCTCCAAGCATCTCCAAAGAACCTCCCTAGGGAATTTGTCGTACGCCTTTTCCAAGTCGATAAACACCATGTGCAGGTCCTTCTTCCTTTCCCTATACTATTCTACCAATCTCTGCACTGGATTAATTGCCTCCGTCATTGAACACCCGGGCATAAATCCAAACTGGTTCTCTGAGATAGTCACAAACCTCCTTAACCTCAAATCGACCACTCTCTCCCAAATCTTCATAGTGTGGCTTAATAACTTTATCCCCCTATAGTTGTTGCAACTCTGAATGTCGCCCTTGTTCTTATGAATAGTAGAAATTGAATGAATGTGTATTTGACTTATAATGTATGATATCCTATGTCATCGAGTTCCATAACGCTCCATCTCACAAGAGTACAACTAAACATGGAAATACTATAATCTAACTGTAATAAGGTATTTTATAACTTAAAAGCAAAATTTGGAATTTATCAATATAATAAGGGTGCATAGTCATGAATACGTAATGATTCACAAATTTATGGGAAAACATATGTTCATGGTTCATCCAAAACAAGGAGCTCTAAGATATTAGAATTCACTCTTCTCATGGAAAACCTAAACCTGAAGAAGCAATTAACCTAAGTAATTGAGTTACTGTTGGGACTCAATTGGTGAAAGGAATCCAATGATAAAATTCAAAATACCTGGAGATAAGAACCCTAAAGAAATCTCTAAATATGTGAACAGTAACTTGATACGTGGCAGTCCACTATTGGTCACGAATTTTGAACAATTTTTTTATTCACCAATTTGAAGTCTTGACCAATTTACAATTTGGAATGTTGGAATTTGTTTAGAAGAGGGAAATACAAGTCTTGAAGCTCTTTTTTTTCAAATTCAAATTCAAGACTTGACTTTTGTTGTACTTCTCCTTAAAACATGGGCCCTTCAATCATGGAAAGGTGGTTGAGAAGTGATTGACAAGTCTTTGAGTGGATGTAAAGTCTTTAAAGACTAACAAGTACCTACACCTTTTTTCTTCACCTTTTGGATCTAATACTCCTTTATGTTTAACAATAAATGAATCAGGTGAAGAACTTCAAGAACAACAACAACATCCACCAAGAACTACGACAAAAATCACACTTCCAAATCCAAACACACAACAAGCCACCAATTTATGTCCAAGATACAACAACTTCAACAAAATTGTTCGTAGGCCACCAATCATCAACAACAATGCAAGGCCAAGCTTAGAACAACAAATATCAACACACGGCCAAGGTGAAAACCACAACAACAATGTTCAACAATGGACAGCCAAGTTCAAAACAATATCACCATTGATTTAAGATAAAACTTAGATCTAGACTCAATAGTGTTAGTGATGAAGAAAACTAACACTAGAAACAATAAAACAAACAAAATAAATCCTAGACCTAGACTCAAAGATTTTGGCCAAGAACACCAAACACAAGAACACTTCTTTTTTTTTTAATTTTTCTAGCAAGCCCAAGATTGATTGTGTTGGAACAAAATAAACCATAATCTCTGATACCAAAGGATACGAACCAAACCACGAAAGGCACAAAACTACACAAAATAGTCCACAAATAAAAAAAAAACGAGAACCCTTTTGAGGGCAAGTTTCGGCCAACAACTACAACACAAGAATACAAAATACAAGGTGTATTTTACTTCAAACACAGCAAGAACATGTGATGAACAAGATGATAGTAATAACAATAAACAACGGTTACAACAACACAAGAAACAACAACAAAATATTACACTAAACAAAGGGATAGGTAGTATAACATACAATATTACAAGATCTAAGAACTAAGGTGTGTATAAAACACCAAAACCCTTAAACATTTAATACTAAGACCAACACCCTTACGTGGACACAAGAGAGACATAATTATCCGAAGCACCCAATGTTTCTAAGCCTTGAACAAACAACACAAGTGAATCCACACTTGGTTGAACCTAGTTTCGGTTTTTCCTCTTAGAGAAGAGAAGACTTGTGTTTCAAAGTATTATACACTTACAAATATCATCAAAGTCTAATGAAAGAAACCTTAAAATGTTCTATATATAGCGTAATACAAATAGAAGTTAAAATATCCAAAATGCCCCTTAATATATGGGCACCCTTCAAGTGTAGGTCTAGGGGCAATTTTAATGTGTTTTAAGTCCTTCCTTCACACTTCAACAATGCACTCCCTTTGGTTGAATCTTGGCATACTCAAACACATCCATCATCGTGGTTGTGCCCATATCATCCTCCCCTTCTTGAAAAGGATTCGACCTCGAATCCACACCTTGTAAAATCAAAGAAGGAAAAATAAACAAAATATCCTTATGATATGAGGGTTAGGGTTAGTACAATACATAACATTTTCATGCCGAGAGGAGGAACAAACTTGAGGTATAACCACGAGTCCTTTGTATTAAGCATGAAAAGATTAGTCAAATGTCACAAAGGAAGTGGTTAGGATAAACATCAAGAGATAATGCACATAAGCTGACACTACCCCTTCCACACCCTAGGATGGCACCAGGATCAAATGGTAGAAGTAAGTAAGGACACAAGTCGAGGCTACTCTTTTCTTCCACTATAGTGCCATTCGCCCAATCACACAAGGCATTTATCTTTAAGAGAGGAGTACATTTCAAAGTGAGGGAGTTACGGCCCAAAAGTCCATCCTTAAAAAGACATATGTCAATACTCTCAACATCTCTAGTCATATGATCCCTAGGAACAAAGCTAATAGTAAAGATTTCATCACACACTTTGTTAATAGAATCATGTACTTCTATATTAGGCAAAATTGCAACTACACCCATTTGGCTAATACTAGCCACATCACAACATTCTACGTCTATAGGGGTGTAGGAAATAGCATTTTTACCTTGTAGCTCATATGAGATACAGTCTTCACCTTGGTACGGGTCATGGAATCCTACTTCTTCCTTTGGGAAGTTCTCATCATAAAGTGCTTGGACAATAGGTTTTGGATTTGGTGGGATAAGTATGGATACCAATTGGCGTATTCTTTCAAAGTCTCATTTGAAACCTTCATATGGTTCCAAGAGAGTGTTATTATCCACGGTAACTAAGGAACAAAAAGACAACAACAAACTAGTTAGCTCAAAATAGCCCCACCACACTCTCACTCTTTGATTACCTCACACGTAGCTTCACAAGTGTTGTAAGCCGGCTAATGAACCTGTGAGGAGTTGAGGGTTGAGTCTACTCTTGTCCAGAATAGATTTTGGTTTGAAACTCAAACAAATCTCATAGGACATAAGCTAAAAACTAACAATGATTTTAAATGACAAAAGCACACAAAGAACGCAAACACAAACAAATAGATTCAATGGACTAATTGACAACCAGTAGGTGTTTACTATTTTGCTAATTAGTACTAGGACCAACAAATGAAACTAAGAAACAATAAAATAAAACTAAGAATTTGAAATTTAAGCAAAAATTAATGTGTGAACAGAGACTTGATAATGTGGCAGTCCACTATTGGTCACAGATTTTGAATAATTTTTTATTCACCAATTTGAAGTCTTGACCAATTTACAATTTGGAATGGTAGAATTTGTTTAAAAGAGGGAAATACAAGTCTTGCAAATCTTTTTTATCAAATGCAAATTCAAGACTTGACTTTCGTTGTACTTCTCCTTAAAACATGGGCCCTTAAATCATGGAAAGGTGTTTGAGAAGTTATTGACAAGTCTTTGAGTGGATGTAAAGTTTTTCAAGACTAATAAGTACTTACACCTTTTTCCTTCACCTTTTGGATCTAATACTCATTTATGTTTAACAATATATGAAGGAGGTAAAGAACTTCTAGAACAACAATAACATCCACCAAGAACTATAACAACAATCACACTTCTAACTCCAAACCCACAATAACAATGCCACCAATTCATGGCCAAGCTACAACAACTTTAACAAAATTGTTCTTAGGCCACCAATCCTCAACAAAAACACCAGGCCAAGCATAGTTAGCAAATATTAATACAAGGCCAAGGTGAAAACCACAACAACAATGTTCAACAATGGACGGCCAAGTTCACAACAACAACATTAATTAGTCAAGCTCAAAAATAGATCTAGACTCAAGAGTGTTAGTGATGAATAAAACTAACACTAGAAACAATAAAAAAACAAAATAAATCCGAGATCTAGACTCAAAGTTTTCGGCCAAGAACACCAAACGCAAGAACACTTCTTTTTTTTATTTTTCTATCATGCCAAAGATTGATTTTGTTAGAACAAAATCAACCATAAGCTCTGATACCAAATGATACAAACCAAACCACAAATGGCACAACACTACACAAAACAGTCCATAAATTCAAAGGAACTCGAGAACCCTTTTGAGGGCAAGTTTCGGCCAACAACTATAACACAAGAATACAAGATACAAGGTGTATTTTACTCTAAAATTAGCAAGAACACATAATGATCAAGATGATAACAATAACAATAAACAACTATTTCAACAACATAAGAAACAACAGCAAAAGAATACACTAAATAAAGGGACAGGTAGTGTGACAAACAATATTACAAGATCTAAGTACTAAGGTGTGTATCGAACACCAAAACCCTTAAACATGTAATACTAACCCCAAAACCCTTACATGGACACAAGAGGGACATCAATATCCCAAGCACCCAACGTTTCTAAGCCTTGAACAAACAATACAAGTATATCCACACTTGGTTGAACCTAGTTTTAATTTTGTCTCTTAGAGAAGAGATGACTTATGTTTTAAAGTGTTATACTCTTACAAATATCATCAAAGTTTAATGATAGAAACCCTAAAATAGTCTATATATTGTGTATTACAAATAGAAGCTAAAATATCCAAAATGCCCCTTAATGAAAGGGCGCCCTTCAAGTGTAGGTCTAAGGGCAGTTTTAATGTGTTTTAAGTCCTTCCTTCACACTTCAACAATGCACTCCCTTTGGTGAAATCTTGACACACTCGAACACATCCATCATCATGGTTGTACCTGTATCATCCTCCCCTTCTTGAAAAAGATTTGACCTTAAATCAAAACCTTGAAAAATCAAATAAGGACAAACAAATAAAATATCCTCATGACATGAGGGTTAGGGGGTTAGTACAATACATAACATGGTCATGCCAAGGGAAAGAACAAACTTGAGGTATAAACACGAGTCCTTTGTATTAAGCACTATAAGATTAGTACAAACATCGCAAATAAAGTGGTTAGGACAAACATCAAGAGATAATGCACATAAGCCGACACTACCCCTTCCACACCCTAGGATACCATCAAGATCAAATGGTAAAAATAACCAAAGACACAAGTCGAGGCTACTCTTTTCTTCTACTAGAGTGTCATTCACACAATCACACAAGGCATTTATCTTTAAAAGAGGACTACATTTCAAAGTGAGGGAGTTACGGCTCAAAAAGACATATGCTAATAGTCTCAACATTTCTAGTCACATGATCTCTAAGAACAAAGCTAACTGTAAATCTTTCATCACACACTTTGTTCAAATAATCATGTACTTCTACACTAGGCCAAATTACAACTACTCCCATTTGGCTAATACTAGCCACATTACAACATTCTACGTCTATAGAAGTGTAGGAAATAGCATTCTTACCTTGTAGCTCACATAATATTTGGTATTCACCTTGGTGTGGGTCATGGAAGCCCACTTCTCCCTTTAGGAAACTCTCATCACAAGGTGCTTGGACAATAGGTTTTGGATTTGGGGGGATAAGTGTGGATACCAATTGGTGTATCCTTTCAAGGTCCCATTTGAAACCTTCATATGGTTTCAAGGGAGTGTTATTATCCATGGTACGTAAGGAAAAAAAGACAACAACAAACTAGTTAGCTCAAAATAGCCTCACCACACTCTCACTCTTTGATTACCTCATATATCGCTTATTAAGTGTTGTAAGCCGGCTAAGGAACCCATGAGGAGTTGAGGGTGTAGTCAACTCTTGTTTGGAATAGATTTTTGTTTGAAACTCAAACAAATCTCGTAGGACATAAGCCAAAAACTAACAATGATTCAAAATAATAAAAGGACATAAGCAACAAAAACACGAATAAATGTATTCAAAGGACTAATTGACAACCTAGAAGGAGTTTACTAGTTTGTTAATTAGTACTAGGACCAACAAATAAAAATAAGAAACAATAAAATAAAAGTAAGAATCTGAAATTTAAGCAAAAATTAACGTGTGAACAGAAACTTGACAATGTGGCAGTCCACTATTGGTCACAGATTTTGAATAATTTTTTTATTCACCAATTTGAAGTCTTGACCAATTTACAATTTGGAATGGTAGAATTTGTTTAAAAGAGGGAAATACAAGTCTTGCAGATCTTTTTTATCAAATTCAAATTCAAGACTTGACTTTTGTTGTACTTCTCCTTAAAACATGGGCCCTTAAATCATGGAAAGGTGTTTGAGAAGTTATTGACAAGTCTTTGAGTGTATGTAAAGTTTTTCAAGACTAACAAGTACTTATACCTTTTTCCTTCACCTTTTGTATCTAATACTCCTTTATGTTTAACAATATATGAAGGATGTGAAGAACTTCAAGAACAATTACATCCACCAAGAACTATAACAACAATCACACTTCCAAATCGAAACCCATAACAACAAGACCACCAATTCACGGCCAAGCTACAACAACTTCAAGAAAATTATTCCTAGGCCACCAATCATCATCAACAACATAAGGACAAGCTTAGAATAACAAATATTAACATACGACCACGGTGAAAACCACAACAACAATGTTCAATAATGGACGACAAGTTCACAATAACATCATCAATTATTCAAGTTCAAACTTAGATCTAGACTCAAGAGTGTTAGTGATGGATAAAACTAACACTAGAAACAACAAAACAAACAAAATAAATCCTAGACTTAGACTCAAAGTTTTTTACCAAGAACATCAAACACAAGAACACTTCTTTTTTTTAATTTTTCTAGCAAGCCCAAGATTGATTTTGTTGGAATAAAATAAACCACAAGCTCTGAAACCAAATAATATGAACCAAACCACAAAAGTCACAAAACTACACAAAACTTTCCACAAATTCAAAGGAATCCGAGGACCCTTTTAAGAGCAAGTTTCGACCAACAACTACAATACAAGAATACAAGATACAAGGTGTATTTTACACCAATAATAGATAGAACACATGATGAATAAGATGATAACTATAACAATAAACAACGGTTTCAACAACATAAGAAACAACAACAAATGATTACACTAAACAAAGGGATAAGTAGTGTGACATACAATATTACAAGATCTAAGAACTAAGATGTGTATCAAACACAAAAACCCTTAAACATGTAATAATAACACAAACACTCTTATGTGGACACAAAAGGGACATCAATCTCCCAAGCACCCAATATTTCTAAGCCTTGAACAAACAACACAGGTGAATCCACTCTTGGTTGAACCTAGTTTTGGTTTTGCCTCTTAGAGAAAAGAGGGATTGTGTTTCAAAGTGTTATACACTTACAAATATCATCAAAGTCTAATGAAAGAAACCCCAAAATGTTCTATATATAGTGTATTATAAATAGAATCTAAAATGTCCAAAATGACTCTTAATGAAGGGGCTCCCTTCAAGTATAGTTCTAGGGAAAGTTTTATTATTTTTTAAGTCCTCCCTTCACACTGCAATAATGAAATCCCTTTGGTGGGATATTTACACACTCTAACACATCCATCATCGTGGTCGTACCCATATCAAAGCCAAATGTGTTTTTAATGCCAAGATCGTGCCCATGATTATGGTTTCTAGAAATGATTGTGGTTCTATATGTTTGTTGGAAGGTATACTTGTCAACTCTCAGGTTTTTGGTATTTTTCATGTAGATGAAGCCTCGTAGGGTCATGGTTTCTATCCACATCGTGGTTGCTTTCGTGGTATCTCACTACTGGACTCCACTAAAGTAGCCATAAATTATTTCTCCAATAACTAATTAAGACAAAACCGGATGCATTGGAAAGAAGACTCAACGATATTTCATTTGATGGGTCTTTAGCATAAAAATACCTCAGCATCTGGTAATTATGCTTATTTAAAGGTGACTATAGCAAGATTCTTCGCAAGAAATCAATCACTATGGAAAGTTTCAACTTGGTTGTGAGCTAGGAATTACTTGTTGTTTTAATACATGTAAAAATCACTTTTCATACTACTCAAAACATGTTGTTTAATTCTACACATACTTGAAGAATTTTTCTAATCATAACTTGGATTTTTGGGGCGGTACAGGAAATAAAAGATTCTTATGGGAGAAGTGCTTCTGAAGATGATAGTAACGGAGAAAATGGTCTGTTGTTGTTGTAACAATAATACATAAGAGATAGTTGAACATTTATTCATTACTTGACCAGATTTTGGAGAAGTTTTGTAGGAGCAACAGTGATCAAGGCCTTTTTTCTAATAAAATACTCTATGTATAAATAGTGGAATGCAGATTGTGTGGCAAAGTTAAAGCCTTTATATAAGGCAGTGCCAACGTTTATCATATGATAGTTTTGGAAATAAAGAAATATTATTAGTCATGGGGCTAAGATTTTAAGATATGCAATGATTATGGAGGTTAATAGGAATTTCATCTATTTTCCAAAAAAAAATATCCTTTGTTACATGAGATTCCTAACATATGGCCTATGATGGTAAGATTTTGTAGATACACCCCTCTAATTTCTTGCAAGATTGTTAGATGAAAATGAATAGAAAGGGGTAAATATAAGTGTAAAAATACCAGTAAAGAAAACCCATGTCCAAGTTCTAGTGCATTATGCATTAAAAATGGAGATGGGAAATTTGTGTATGCAGAAATAAGAAGATTGAATAATTGTACAATACTGGTGGCTGAGGTTATAGCTATAAGAATAGGTTTGGAACATTGTCAATAACAATATGTTAAAAGTAATCTTGGAAATAGATTTTCTTATCCTCAAGAAAGTTTTTAATGAAATTTAAAAAGTTCCTTGGGTTGTTGCTATGGAGATAATGAAGATAAATTTTTTGATGAATTATAATGAAGTAGAGGTGGAGCATACAGTCAGAGAAGGGAATCAAGTGGCATATTTTTTTATAACTTTATTTTTAGTTTTACAGGCACACAAATATTACAGTTTAACTTTGTTCAAGATGTCCCAGCTCAACCAAAAGCAATACTTTAGTTAGAAAGAAATAACGTGTAAATCCTAAGAATTAAGAAATACCAAAATTGGTTATTCAAGCCACAAGGGCCAGTCAAACACATCAACCAACAAAAATACATAAAGAACAGAAGTACATCAACAGTTTTGACATTCAAGAGAAAATACTATTTCAGGTTATTTGTTTTAAGAGACAAATAGTGGTTCTAACTTGTAGATCAGAAAATGAAGATGGATTTAGAGGACATACTTATTAGATCTGGATCCTTGAGTAGTGGTATTAGCTATTCAAAGCTCATTTTTCTAAGGAAAATAATTCAACAGGTAAGGTCCATTATTTTATTCAAATTGTTAGGAAAAAGTCATTATTCATATCTTGGAGTACCAACTTGGATACACTGACATCGAGCTGAAAAAATCTTAATTGAGATTGAATTCATGGCGCTTATGATACATGGAAGTGACTAAGTAAATATTACTTGAGCTATTTTGTTATCCCAAGGCTACTTCTTGAGGTAGAGATCTTAGAATTTTGGATAGACTACATCAATGGCTACCAGAGCTTCAAAAGAGTTGAATCGTCCATTATCTCTCTAGCTTGTTCAAGGAGTTTCCACTGTTAGGCAATATTTCTGATTTTTGTTCTTAGTTAGGCTAGAGTATTTTTTGCTTTTTTTTCTAATATGTTTTCATTTTGTTGCGGGACCTGGCTTGCTATTGGCTCAAGTTGTTTTTTGCATAGACTTTGGAATTATAATAAATGTTTGTTGGCCCATTGAGATTAGAAAAATAATCACTATCAGAACCACCACAAAATGTCGGAAGTAATATGAAATTATCGAAACCACCACAAAAAAATGAATTTTGATATTATATTTTTACAAAATCTCAATCCAATCAACATCAAAACCACCACAAAATAAAATAAAAGTACAAAATTAATAGATTTTATGGGTTGTTTGGTGGTTGTTTCATTGTAGTTAGTTGGTGTTTGAATGGTTATTTTCTTGAAAATCGTAAGTGTGTGTGTTGATAGTGTTTGGTTAATTGTTTTTTATTAGTTCTACTGGTGGCATGATAGGTTAAAGTGGGGAGGAAGAAGATGGGAAAGGAGAGGGTTTATTGATGAGGAAGAGTTAGGCTTCAAGAGGAATGGGAAATGCAAAGAAGAGAAGCAGAGAAAGAACAAATTTGTAATCAAATTTTTATTCCACAAATAAAGGTAAAGTAAAAGAGGAAAAAGATTTTAAAAAGAAGGTGATTGAAATATAGGGCGTGAAAAGTGGGTGGGTTGAATATTGACAAGATGAAGATCCCATTAAAATATTGCTATTTTTGTTATGCTAGGTAACTATTTTAAAGTGTTGTTATGTGGCTTAATTAAGTAGCTTAGATTTATTATGGTGTGTGCTTATTCTTTTTTTTAACAAATATCTGAAATATAGGAGGTTTTGACCTAATTACCAGACACCTCTTAATATTAATATTAATTACAAGATATACTGACGTAATTACCCTGATACACAAGTCAATTTTCATGTGTATCTAAGCTATACAGGTCCAATTTTGGGTGTATCTAAGATATACAGTCCCCATATACACAAATTAGATTTTGAGTTTATTTGAGATATAGAGTCTCATGTACAAGTGAACCTGTGTATTTGTATCTGATATACATAGACCTAAGATACACGTAACCTCATTATATTTTATAATTTAATATAAAGTTGGGAGGGTGTAGACAATCCCTTATATTTGGATATTTATGTGATTTACCTTTTTCTTTTTGTCACTGGTAAAGTTACATATAAAGCCCTTTAATAAAAGTCCTTCGGTCGTCATCTGTATATTATTAAAAGGAGAAGACAAAATCTGTACATTAAGCCGAGTGGTGGCCTTTAAAATTGGCGCATGTAGTTTTTTATGACCAGTTAGTTAATTAGTTAAGAATTAGTTAGTATTTACCTTTATTTTTTATAGATTTTTTTTAAAATTCAAATTTTTGGTTACTTTAAGTTTTACTATGTTTTAAAAGTGGGAAAAGGAATAAGTATCCCCTCAAATGAGAAGAAAAAAAAAAGATAAATGATAAATGAGAAGAAACAAAGACAAAAAGAAAAAAGTTAGTGGCTTCTAACTCTTTCAAAGAGAGTGTGTAACACACACTCTGTCACCTCATTACACAAAAGAGAATTAGTTCTAGTTTAAGAAAGTTTAGGGGGTAATAAAACTATCTCAAAAGTTAAGTGTGTAGTTGAAATTCTAGTCAAACGATGGAGGGATAGTTATGTTTTTTCCCTTTTAATTGTTAACTAAGTTTGACAAAATAATTAAAAGATGAAAAAAATAGAAACTTCAAAATTAAAACGGTTTCACTAATTAAGCCAAAGCAATCGTACATTAAAGCAATCACCAATCAATTTGAGTAAAATATAATGTACAATTATATAATAAGAAAAAGAGAAAAAACCACCTTTGTTGAATTATACAATCTTAAAGCTCAAATAATTTACGATCCAAATTTGAAGACAAAATTTAGTAATCTATCCAAATAGATTTAATTTAAATTAAAAAATAAGTAATTAATTTTAAAAATAACACATTAAGAAAATTTAAAAAAAAAAAACTAACTTAGCACGTCCCTTATCCTATTTCCCCACTAACTAACATGTACACTTGAAACCTTTAAAAAAAAAAAACTTTAAAATTCAATGAACCGTGTATTGAAATCTTTTTTAAGACAAAATCTTATTTTCAGCAAAATCGCAAATCCTTTTTAAAGAGGAGATTGAGGGCACTTTCTCACCGTTTCAGAGATTTTCTTATGTTGTACAATTTAACAAGAAGTTAGGACAAAAAATAATATAATACGATGATTACAAAATTCAAACGCCCTCACACTAAGTTGATAGAAAACATGATTTCAAATCAATTTTTATTATCTTGAGATTAGCATCTAGTACCCCCTCCCCCCTCCCAACTATGACTAGATTTGTTATGATACACTCCAACTTCACAGGGATCCTATTACCCCCTAAATAAAGTTCAACCGTATTTTTGTCAATCTTTTTAGCTGACGTGGCACATGGCAATACTACATGTGCCTTAGATGTTTAACTTCATGCAAGGTACACATCAGTACAAAAGGGTGATAAAATATGCTAAAAATGAGTTCACATAGTAATAGAACTCCCATGAAGTTGGAGTGTGTCGTAGCATTTTTTACCATAGTTCAGAGGGTACTGGATGCTATCTCTATTATCTTTATTCTTCATTTCTCTATCTTAGTTTTTCTATTGTTTTTGTGCATCAATTATGTTTGAATACTCAAGTTCAAATATTTATCGTGACATTCTTTCACATTGCTTATGCTGTCAAATTCTAAGAAAGGGATTATGATGCCATGTACTCAAACAATAGAAGAAAGTTTTTGGTAGATAACAAAGTTGATAATTTATGTTTCAGTAATAAGGAATGTTTACAGGACTTGACATGCCAACTAATCAGTGGCTGAAGTATTTAGATTGTAAGGCTTTTGTGGAACTTTTCTATGAGAAGAGACAAGGACGAAAGTTGAAATATTTGTAGATGTTAGGAAAGTTTCTAAAGACTAAATTTTTTCAAATTTTACGCCCATTATGTCACTATACTTCCTTTTCTGTAATTATTTTTGAGATTTTGATGATGCTTACAAGTTGAGTTATTTGGGAGATGCAAAAATTTTGACCAAGAATTATATTAGAGGCGCCTTATTTTTGTTTGCAACATCATCATGCTTTCATTTCTTGAAGTTATCAACATTTATATGAAATCAAAAGCAAATCATCATCTCCATATAGAAATCAATAAGCTGAATTTTATATGTCGATCTTTGTTCAACTACTTAATCTTATGGTAA